>NC_041386.1:747523753-747527464 GCF_002162155.2 Triticum dicoccoides | reverse complement strand
GTCAAGCTCTGCCACTGAGTACCAGGTGCCATGTAGCCAACTGTTCTAGACATGCTTGCAGAGATCATGTAGTAGTCATCACCTAGCAACAAGCTTGCAATGCCAAAATCTGCCACATGTGCTGTCAAACAGAACATTGCTAGGCTTCAAGTCACAATGCAAGACCACCTGGTAGTGCTCGTGGTGCAGATACCCCATCGCCAAGGACTCATCGAGCATGATGCATAGCCTCTCGAGGAAGCTCAAGTGCCTTATAGTTTGAGACCTATGTAGGAGTGCCTCTAATCTTCCATTGGGCATGTGATGAAGGAATAGTTCTCTAAAGTTCAAGTTGCATCATGTACTGAGGATCTTAATTCGATTGCCATGCAGTGCCATGCGCAACACACTACATTCAACATCGAAGCTTCTCATGGCCTGTTCAACTGCATGTTTAGGACTTTGACTGCAACTATCATACCTTTGCTCAATTGGCCTTTAAAAACTTCTCCAAAGCTTCCCGATCCCAACAAGTTTCTCTCACTAAAATCATTAGTGGGCCGATTAATCTCATTGCTGGATACCAAGTGAGGGCTGATCATGTCAACCATACCGGCAGAAGCTGTCATACCCTGGCGCTTCTGAATTTTCTATATAATCATTACAAATATGGCAAATTTTAACATGCTCCCTCGTATCCCCTCTTTTTACATATGAGGTAAGAAGGTAAGAGTTAATCCGACCACTAATTAATGTGATCAACGGCTCAGATCTACTACATACTCTTACCTCTCATGTGAAAAGAGGGGGTAAGAGGGAGCATGCTAAAACTGCTCTACAAATATACAGAGAGCTACAAGCCTAGTAACAATAATGATAGTCAGTAGAAGAACTCTCAGCATATGCCCATTGGTTCTACGAATGTAACTTGGAGAAGGTGAAAATTCCAAACTCGGGGGACCACAAAAACCTGAGTTTCGATCAAGGATTGCTGGCTGATGTTTGAGAATACTCCTCCCACGGTGCCCTTCGGACAGACAGTAGTAGGAGCGCCGTGTGTTAAACCCGCACTACTACTAAGTGGATAGCTGTAGCATAGGTGGGACAACCCGCTCTACTACTATGGATAGACGAGGCCATCTGGTGGGCCTCGCTTAGTAGTAGTGTGTCTCTCCCAGGCTGCATGACAACTTCTGGGCATAGTAGCTAGTAGCGCTCCGCCAGAAGCTTCTCCATCGAACTTGTATTGCCTTGCCCAAACTGTGATGTGCGTGTGATATCTATGTTTACATTGCGATAAATTAAGTACTCGGCTGTATGCTTGTGATGATACTAATCGATTCTACATTGGTAACTGGATCACATTTCTGGGTTTGTTTTAGTTGTAGAATTGTATGCATAAAATGGAATTGGTGAACTTTTTAAATTCCTAATTAGTTAGTACAAGCGCAGAGAAAAAACTGCGTGCTACTTGTATTTAGGATACTAGTAGTGCGTTAGACGCGTTACTACTATTTCGTTTGTAGCAGTGCGGGTGCGAAATAGTAGTAGCGGGGGTGGCACCCACATTACTATTAACTTTTTGGTAGTAGAGCATGGTGACACCCGCGCTACTACTAAATTTTTAGCTGTGGCACGATAGTAGTAGCATTGGGCCACGTGCCACTACTAGGCTTTTTACTAGTAGTGCTAGTTAGAATGGTGAAATTGACAAGGTACTCTGGTATTGTACAAGAGAGACTGTTAATCATAGAATGAATTGTGTGATAAGTTTACTCTATCATTTGCAGCTGTCCAATCGACTCCGGGATACTACCAACCAAGCGGTTGGAAGAGAGATCCATGTTGCAAATTTGTTCCAAAGAACCTATATCAACTGGTAATGCACTGGTCAATAAATTATGTGATAGATGTAGTTGGATGAGGCAATCAAGATGAAACAAACTTGGCAGTATATTTGATGATAGTTGGTTGTGAGATAGTAGCATGGGTTCTAACTTGGTTAGGTTACCAGTGCTCTCTGGTATGAAACCAGAGAATCTGTTGTCATATTGGAACAATCTTTGTATATTCTTGAGCATGGCCATCTGAAATGGGATGGGGCCACACATATTATTTCCGTTGAGGCCAAGACTATGTGGATTCTCCAATATCAGGGTGGACCGTGGAATTGCACCGTTTAGTTGGTTGTCTGAAATACCCAGTGTAGTGAGACTAGTATCGGGGGGTATAAGTCATGGAGAAGTTGGAATACAGTAGGTATTATGCAATAATAAAATAGAATGGGTTCATAATAGTACATGAAGTTGGTGATTTGGTTGTTATACAAACGGATCTCATGAAGGTTTCTGTTGAGTTTTGTGTGCCAAAGTTTCCAAGTTTTAAGTGAGATCTCGCGATGGATGAAGGAATTGAGAGTGGCAAGAGCCTATGATTGGGGTTGACCTAAGCACCCCAAGGTAATATTCAAGGAGACACAAGTGTCTAAGCTTGGGGATGCCCCGGAAGGCATCTCCTTTTTTGTCTACCAACCATCGATAAATTACTTGGAGCTCTATTTTTATTCATCACATGATATGAGTTTTTCTTGAAGCTTCGTGTATTATATGAGTCTTTGCTTTGTTTGTTTTTTAGTTTGCCACAATCATCTTTGCTGGACACACATTTTGAGAGGGACACACACCCATTCGTGATTTGTTAGGATAATCTTTATACTTCACTTATATTTGTGAGCTAGGTAGTTTCTCTAGTGCTTCACTTATATTTTTTAGAGCACGGTGATTGTTATATTTTAAACAAATACTTGCACTCTCGTGCTACACTTATATCATTTGGAGAGTTTGATAAATAGTAATGGCAATATGCACGAGTTATGAAGTTGGTCCTAGTATGATAGGTATTCAAGAAGGATATAATAAAAACTTTCATGTAGATCACTGGATATGATAGGTTTGATTCCTTGCAATAGTTTTGCGATATTAAGATGGTAATATGTGGGAGGTACTAGTGAATGATTGTGGTTTAGTAAGAATATTGGTGTTAAGGTTTGTGATTCCCTAAGCATGCACGTATGGTCTCTAGTTATGCTAAGAAGTTGGAGCATGCATAGTAGTACCAATCTATCCACCTAAGGGCATGCATAGTAGTACTTTGCTTCGAGGGCTAATAAACTTTTGCTATAAGTATTTTAGTTCTTTATGACTAGTGTGATTCCATGGATTATATGCACTCTCACCTTTCCGTAATTTGCTAGCCTCTTCGTTACCGTACATTGCCCTTTCTCACCTCGAGAGTTGGTGCAAACTTCCCCGGTGCATCCAAACCCCGTGATATGATACGTTCTATCACACATAAGCCTCCTTATATCTTCCTTAAAACAGTCACCATACCTACCTATTATGGTATTTCCATAGTCATTCCGAGATATATTGCCATGCAACTTCCACCGTTCTGTTTTTATGACACACATCATCATTCTCATATTGCTTTGCATGATCATATAGCTGACATAGTATTTGTGGCTCATTGTACATCCTGGTACACTACCGGAGGCATTCATCTAGTCATATTTTGTTCTAGTATCGAGTTATATATTTGAGTTGTAAGCAAATAGAAGTCTGATGATCATCCTTATTCATTATGAGAGCATTGTCCCAGTGAGGAGATAAAAAAGAGAAGCCAAAAAGAGCCCTAAAAAAGAGGCCAAAAAGGGCCCACCAAAAAAGAAAAAAA
>NC_041386.1:747509496-747523231 GCF_002162155.2 Triticum dicoccoides | reverse complement strand
AGGGGCAATGTTATTATCCTATTCCACACTTGTGCTTCAAAGCAACACCATGTTTTTCACATAGATAGTCTCCTATGCTTTCGGTTCCATATGTCAGTGGGAATTTTTCATTATAGAACTTGGCTTGTATATTTTGATGATTGGCTTCCTCAAATGCCCAAGGTCTTCATGAGCAAGCAAGTTGGATGCACACCCACTTAGTTCTCATTTTGAGATTTCATACACTTATAGCTCTTAGTGCATCTGTTGCATGGAAATCCCTACTCCTTGCATTGACATCAATTGATGGGCATCTCCATAGCCCGTTGATTAGCCTCGTCAATGTGAGAATTTCTTCCTTTTTTTTCTTGCCCTTACTAATCTCTACCACCACATTCTATTCCACCGATTGTGCTATATCCATGGCTTCGCTCATGTATTGTGTGGGGGTTGAAAAAGGTTAAGCGCATTAAAAAGTATGAACCAATTTCCCAGCTTGTCATCAGGGTTATGCATGATAAATACTTTGTGTTAAGAAGATGGAGCATGACAAGACTATATGATTTTGTAGGGATAACTTTCTTTAGCATTTTTATTTTGAAATGCATGATTGTTTGTTGGTATGCCTGAGTATTGATGTCTTTATATAAAATTATAAACTATTTCTTTGAATCATTCGGATCTAAATATTCATACCACAAAAGAGAAATTACATGATGAACATGGTAGGTAGCATTCCACATGAAAAATTCTGTTTTTTTCATTTACCTACTCGGGGACGAGTAGGAATTAAGCTTGGGGATGCTGATGAAGGAAATATGCCCTAGAGGCAATAATAAAGTTATTATTTATTTCCTTATATCATGATGAATGTTTATTATTCATGCTAGAATTGTACTAACCGGAAACATGATACATGTGTGAATACATAGACAAACTAAGTGTCACTAGTATGCCTCTACTTGACTAGCTCGTTTATCAAAGATGGTTATGTTTCCTAGCCATGGACAAAAGAGTTGTCATTTGATTAACGAGATCACATCATTAGGAGAATGATGTGATTGACTTGACCCATTCCGTTAGCCTTAGCACTTGATCGTTTAGTATGTTGCTACTGCTTTCTTCATGACTTATACATGTTCCTATGACTATGAGATTATGCAACTCCCGTTTACCGGAGGAACACTTTGTGTGCTACCAAACGTCACAACGTAAATGGGTGATTATAAAGGAGCTCTACAAGTGTCTCCGAAGGTACATGTTGGGTTGGCGTATTTCGAGATTAGGATTTGTCACTCCGATTGTCGGAGAGGTATCTCTGGGCCCTCTCGGTAATGCACATCACTACAAGCCTTGCAAGCAATGTAGCTAATGAGTTAGTTATGGAATGATGCATTACGTAACGAGTAAAGAGACTTGCCGGTAACGAGATTGAACTAGGTATTGGATACCGACGATCGAATCTCGGGCAAGTAACATACCGATGACAAAGGGAACAACGTATGTTGTTATGTGGTTTGACCGATAAAGATCTTCGTAGAATATGTAGGAGCCAATATGAACATCCAGGTTCCGCTATTGGTTATTGACCGGAAATAGTTCTAGGTCATGTCTACATAGTTCTCGAACCCGTAGGGTCCACACGCTTAACGTTACGATGACAGTTTTATTATGAGTTTATAAGTTTTGATGTATCAAAGGTTGTTCCGAGTCCCGGATGTGATCACGGACATGACGAGGAGTCTCGAAATGGTCGAGGCATAAAGATTGATATATTGGAAGCCTATATTTGGATATCGGAATCGTTCCGGGTGAAATCAGGATTTTACCGGAGTACCGGGGGGTTACCGGAACCCCCCCAGGGGTTAATGGGCCTACATAGGCCATAAGGGAGAAGAGGAGGGCCGGCCGTGCGCCCCCTCCCCCCTAGTCCGAATAGGACAAGGAAGGGGGGGCGCCCCCTTTCCTCTTTCCCCCTTCCCCCTTCCTTCTCCAACAAGGCAAGAGGGGGGAGTCCTACTCCCGGTGGGAGTAGGACTCCTCCAGGCGCACTCCTAGGGGGCCGGACGCACCTCCCCCCTCCCTCCTTTATATACGGGGAAGGGGGCACCCCATGACACACAAGTTGATCTTCGTGATCGTTCCTTAGCCGTGTGCGGTGCCCCCCTCCATCATATTCCACCTCGGTCATATCGTTGCGGTGCTTAGGCGAAGCCCTGCGTCGGTAGAACATCATCATCATCACCACACCGTCGTGCTGACAGAACTCATCCCCGACATCCTGCTGGATCGGAGTCCGGGGATCGTCATCGAGCTGAACGTGTGCTGAACTCGGAGGTGCCGTACGTTCGGTACTTGGATCGGTCGGATCGTGAAGACGTACGACTACATCAACCGCGTTGTCATAACGCTTCCGCTTTCGGTCTACGAGGGTACGTGGACACACTCTCCCCTCTCGTTGCTATGCATCACCATGATCTTGCGTGTGTGTAGGAATTTTTTTGAAATTACTACGTTCCCCAACAGTGGTATCATAGCTAGGTTTTATGCATAGATGTTATATGCACGAGTAGAACACAAGTGAGTTGTGGGCGATACAAGTCATACTGCTTACCAGCATGTCATACTTTGGTTCGGCGGTATTGTTGGATGAAGCGGCCCGGACCAACATTACGCGTACGCTTACGCGAGACTGGTTCTACCGACGTGCTTTGCACACAGGTGGCTGGCGGGTGTCTGTTTCTCCAACTTTAGTTGAACCGAGTGTGGCTACGCCCAGTCCTTGCGAAGGTTAAAACAGCACTAACTTGACGAACTATCGTTGTGGTTTTGATGCGTAGGTAAGAACGGGTTCTTGCTCAGCCCGTAGCAGCCACGTAAAACTTGCAACAACAAAGTAGAGGACGTCTAACTTGTTTTTGCAGGGCATGTTGTGATGTGCTATGGTCAAGACATGATGCTATATTTTATTGTATGAGATGATCATGTTTTATAACCGAAGTTATCGGCAACTGGCAGGAGCCATATGGTTGTCGCTTTATTGTATGAAATGCAAATGCCCTGTAATTGCTTTACTTTATCACTAAGCGGTAGCGATAGTCGTAGAAGCAATAGATGGCATAACGACAACGATGCTACGATGGAGATCAAGGTGTCGCGCCGGTGACGATGGTGATCACGACAGTGCTTCAGAGATGGAGATCACAAGCACAAGATGATGATGGCCATATCATATCACTTATATTGATTGCATGTGATGTTTATCCTTTATGCATCTTATCTTGCTTTGATTGACGGTAGCATTTTAAGATGATCTCTCACTAATTATCAAGAAGTGTTCTCCCTGAGTATGCACCGTTGCGAAAGTTCTTCGTGCTGAGACACCACGTGATGATCGGGTGTGATAGGCTCTACGTTCAAATACAACGAGTGCAAAACAGTTGCACACGCGGAATACTCAGGTTAAACTTGACGAGCCTAGCATATACAGATATGGCCTCGGAACACGGAGACCGAAAGGTCAAACGTGAATCATATAGTAGATATGATCAACGTAGTGATGTTCACCATTGAAAACTACTCCATCTCACATGATGATCGGACATGGTTTAGTTGATTCGGATCATGTGATCACTTAGATGACTAGAGGGATGTCTATCTAAGTGGGAGTTCTTTAGTAATATGATTAATTGAACTTAAATTTATCATCAACTTAGTCCTGGTAGTATTTTGCAAATTATGTTGTATATCAATAGCTCGCGTTGTTGCTTCCCTATTTTTTTGCTTCCCTATGTTTTTATATGTGTTCCTAGAGAAAACTAAGTTGAAAAATGTTAGTAGCAATGATGCGGACTTGGTCCGTGATCTGAGGTTTATCCTCATTGCTGACAGAAGAATTATGTCCTTGATGCACCGCTAGGTGACAGACCTATTGCAGGAGCAGATGCAGACGTTATGAACGTTTGGCTAGGTCAATATGATGACTACTTGATAGTTTTGTGCACAATGCTTTATGGCTTAGAACCGGGACTACAAAAGCATTTTTGAAACGTCATGGAACATATAAGATGTTTCAAGAGATGAAATTGGTATTTCAGACTCATGCCCGTGTCAAGAGGTATGAGACCTCTGACAAATACTTCGCCTAAAAGATGGAGGAGAATTGCTCAACTAGTGAGCAAGTACTTAGATTGTCTGAGTACTACAATCGCTTGAATCAAATGGGAGTTAATCTTCCAGATAAGATAGTGATTGGCAGAGTTCTCTAGTCACCACCACCAAGTTACTAGAACTTCGTGATGAACTATAATGCAAGGGATGACGAAAACGATTCCCGAGCTCTTCGTGATGCTGAAATCGACGAAGGTAGAAATCAAGAAAAGAGCATCAAGTGTTGATGATTGACAAGACCACTAGTTTCAAGAAAAGGGCAAAGAAAAAGAAAGGGAACTTCAAGTAGAATGGCAAGCAAGTTGTCACTCCCGTGAAGAAGCCCAAAGCTGGACCAAAGCCTGAAACTAAGTGCTTCTACTACAAAGGAAATGGTCACTGGAAGCGGAAATGCCCTGAATATTTGGTGGATAAGAAGGATGGCAAAGTGAACAAGGGTATATTTGATATGCAAGTTATTGATGTGTACCTTACTAGTGTTTATAGTAGCCCCTGAGTATTTGATACTTGTTCGGTTGCTAAAAATTAGTAACTCGAAGCAGGAGTTACAGAATAAACAGAGACTAGTTGAGGGTGAAGTGTCGATGTGTGTTGGAAGTGGTTCCAAGATTGATATGATCATCATCGCACACTCCCTAAACTTTCGGGATTAGTGTTAAACCTAAATAAATGTTATTTGGTGTTTGCGTTGAGCATGAATATGATTTGATCATGTTTATTGAAATACGGTTATTCATTTAAAGTCAGAGAATAATTGTTGTTCTCTTTACATGAATAAAACCTTCAATGGTCATACACCCAATGAAAATAGTTTGTTGGATCTCGATCGTAGTGATATACATATTCATAATATTGATGCCAAAAGATGCAAAGTTGATAATGATAGTGCAAGTTATTTGTGGCACTGCCGTTTGGTTCATATCGGTGTAAAGCGCATGAAGAAACTACATGCTGATGGGTTTTTGGAAATCACTTGATTATGAATCATTTGATGTTTGCGAACCGTGCCTTTTGGGCAAGATGACTAAAACTCCGTTCTTCGGAACAATGGAACGAGCTACTGATTTATTGGAAATAATACATTCCGATGTATGCGATCCAATGAGTGTTGATGCTCGTGGCGAGTATCGTTATTTTCTGACCTTCACAGATGATTTGAGCAGATATGGGTATATCTACTTAATGAAACACAAGTCTGAAACATTTGAAAAGTTCAAAGAATTTCAGAGTGAAGTGGAGAATCATCGTAACAAGAAAATAAAGTTTCTACGATCTAATCGTGGAGGAGAATATTTGAGTTATGAGTTTGGCCTTCATATAAAACAATGTGGAATAGTTTCACAGCTCACGCCACATGGAACACCACAGCGTAATGGTGTGTCCGAACGTCATAACCGCACTTTATTGGATATGGTGCGATCTATGATGTATCTTACCGATTTACCACTATCGTTTTGGGGTTATGCATTAGAGACAGTTGCATTCACTTTAAAAAGGGCACCATCAAAATCCGTTGAGATGACGCCTTATGAACTGTGGTTTGGCAAGAAACCAAAGTTGCCGTTTTTTAAATTTTGGGGCTGCGATGCTTATGTGAAAAAGTTTCAACCTGATAAGCTCGAACCCAAATCAGAGAAGTGCGTCTTCATAAAATACCCAAAGGTAACTATTGGGTACACCTTCTATCACAGATCCGAAGGCAAGTTATTCATTGCTAAGATGGATCCTTTCTAGAGAAGAAGTTTCTCTCGAAAGAAGTGAGTGGGAGGAAAGTAGAACTTGATGAGGTAATTGTACCTTATCCCTTATTGGAAAGTAGTTCGTCACAGAAATCAGTTCCAGTGATTCCTACACCAATTAGGGAGGAAGTTAATGATGATGATCATGAAACTTCAGATCAAGTTGCTACCAAACCTCGTAGGTCTTCCAGAGTAAGATCTGCACCAGAGTGGTACGGTAATCATGTTCTGGAAGTCATATTACTAGACCATGATGAACCTACAAACTATGAGGAAGCAATGATGAGCCCAGATTCCGCAAAATGGCTTGAGGCCATAAAATCTGAGATGGGATCCATGTATGAGAACAAAGTATGGACTTTGATTGACTTGCTCGATGATTAGCAAGCCATGTTAAATAAATGGATCTTCAAGAGCAAGACAGACATTGATAGTAGTGTTACTATATACTAAGCTCGACTTGTTGCGAAAGGTTTTCGACAAGTTCAAAGTGTTGAATACGACGAGATTTTCTCACTCTTATCGATGCTTAAGTCTGTCCGAATCATATTAGTAATTGCCACATTTTATGAAATCTGGCAAATGGATGTCAAAAGTGCATTCCTCAATGGATTCTTTAAAGAAGAGTTGTATATGATGCAACCAGAAGGTTTTGTCAATCCTAAAGGTGCAAACAAAATGTGCAAGCTCCAGTGATCCATCAATGGACTGGTGCAAGCATCTCGGAGTTGGAATATACGCTTTGATGAGTTGATCAAAGCATATGGTTTTATACAGACTTTTGGAAAGGCCTGTATTTACAAGAAAGTGAGTGGGAGCTTTGTAGCATTTCTGATATTATATGTGCAAGACATATTGTTGATTGGAAATGATATAGAATTTCTGGATAGCATAAAAGGATACTTGAATAAAAGGTTTTCAATGAAAGACCTTGGTGAAGCTGCTTACACATTGAGCATCAAGATCTATAGAGATAGATTAAGACGCTTGATGAGATTTTTCAATGAATACATACCTTGATAAAATATTGAAGTAGTTCAAAATAGAACAGTCAAAGAAGGAGTTCTTGCGTGTGTTGTAAGGTGTAAAGTTGAGTAAGACTCAAAACCCGACTATGGCAGAAAATAGAAAGAGAATGAAAAGTCATTCCCTATGCCTCAGTCATAGGTTCTATAAAGTATGCTATGTTGTGTACCAGACCTATTGTATACCTTGCTATGAGTTTGGCAAAGGAATACAATTTTGATCTAATAGTAGATCACTGGACAGCGGTCAAGAATATCCTTAGTGAGGACTAAGGAGATGTTTCTCGATTATGGAGGTGATAAAAGAGTTCGTTGTAAAAGTTACATCGGTGCAAACTTTTACACTGATCCAGATGACTCTAAGTCTCAATCTGGATACATATTGAAAGTGGGAGCAATTAGCTAGAGTAGCTCCATGCAGAGCATTGAAAACATAGAATATTTGCAAAATACATACGGCTCTGTATGTGACAGACCCGTTGACTAAATTTCTCTCACGAACAAAACATGATCATACCTTTGTACTCTTTGGGTGTTAATCACATAGCGATGTGAGCTAGATTATTGACTCTAGTAAACCCTTCGGGTGTTGGTCACATGACGATGTGAACTATTGGGTATTAATCACATACAGATGTGAAAATTGGTGTTAAATCACATGGCGATGTGAACTAGATTATTGACTCTAGTGCAACTGGGAGACTGAAGGAAATATGCCCTAGAGGCAATGAGAAAGTTATTATTTATTTCCTTATATCATGATGAATGTTTATTATTCATGCTACAATTGTATTAACCAGAAACATGATACATGTGTGAATACATAGACAAACTAAATGTCACTAGTATGCAAGGTTCGAAAAAGCGGTAGGCGTAAGCGAGGCGGTTGGCCTTCGCCTAGTGCCTAGGCAGTGCCTAAACGCCCTAGGCACGACCTAGGCGGTAATATAGTTTTTACTCGTAGTGTATTTATGATTATTATACGGGTGTTGATATTAGTTTAGGGCATATAAATAAGTTAATAACATCTACTGTCATTGGAATATAACTCGTTGGGCATATCAGGGCAGTATGTGGCATGATTTCTTGCTTGGGTAGGCAATTCCTTGCTTTCCCTGCCTTGACCTCCATTTATGCCGTAGGCGAGGCGTTTGGCCATTGCCCAATGCCTAGGCGTGCCTAAGCGCCTCCTAGGCACTGCCTTTTCCAACAGAGCTAGTATGCCTCTACTTGACTAGCTCGTTTATCAAAGATGGTTATGTTTCCTAGCCATGGACAAAAGAGTTGACATTTGATTAACGGGATCACATCATTAGGAGAATGATGTGATTGACTTGACCCATTCCGTTAGCCTTAGCACTTGATCGTTTAGTATGTTGCTACTGCTTTCTTCATGACTTATACATGTTCCTATGACTATGAGATTATGCAACTCCCGTTTACCGGAGGAACACTTTCTGTGCTACCAAACATCACAACGTAACTGGGTGATTATAAAGGAGCTCTACAGGTGTCTCCGAAGGTACATGTTGGGTTGGCTTATTTCGAGATTAGGATTTGTCACTCCGATTGTCGGAGAGGTATCTCCGGGCCCTCTCAGTAATGCACATCACTACAAGCCTTGCAAGCAATGTAGCTAATGAGTTAGTTATGGAATGACGCATTACATAATGAGTAAAGAGACTTGCCGGTAACAAGATTGAACTAGGTATTGGATACCGACGATCGAATCTCGGGCAAGTAACATACCGGTGACAAAGGGAACAACGTATGTTGTTATGCGGTTTGACCGATAAAGATCTTCGTAGAATATGTAGGAGCCAATATGAACATCCAGGTTCCGCTATTGGTTATTGACCGGAAATAGTTCTAGGTCATGTCTACATAGTTCTCGAACCCGTAGGGTCCACACGCTTAACGTTACGATGACAGTTTTATTATGAGTTTATAAGTTTTGATGTACCGAAGGTTGTTCGGAGTCCCGGATGTGATCACGGACATGATGAGGAGTCTCGAAATGGTCGAGACATAAAGATTGATATATTGGAAGCCTATATTTGGATATCGGAATCATTCCGGGTGAAATCGGGATTTTACCAGAGTACCGGGGGGTTACCGGAACCCCCCGGGGGTTAATGGGCCTACATGGGCCATAAGGGAGAAGAGGAGGGCCGGCCAGGGCAGGCCGCGCGTCCCTCCCCCCTAGTCCGGATAGGACAAGGAAGGGGGGGGGCGCCCCCCTTTCCTCTTTCCCCCTTCCCCCTTCCTTCTCCAACAAGGCAAGAGGGGGGAGTCCTACTCCCGGTGGGAGTAGGACTCCTCCAGGCGCACCCCTAGGGGGCCGACCGCACCTCCCCCTCCCTCCTTTATATATGGGGGCAGGGGGGCACCCCATGACACACAAGTTGATCTTCATGATCGTTCCTTAGCCGTGTGCGGTGCCCCCCTCCACCATATTCCACCTCGGTCATATCGTTGCGGTGCTTAGGCGAAGCCCCGCGTCGATAGAACATCATCATCGTCACCACACCGTCGTGCTGACGGAACTCATCCCCGACACCCTGCTGGATCGGAGACCGGGGATCGTCATCGAGCTGAACGTGTGCTGAACTCAGAGGTGCCATACGTTTGGTACTTGGATCGGTCGGATCGTGAAGACATACGACTACATCAACCGCGTTGTCATAACGCTTCCGCTTTTGGTCTACGAGGGTACGTGGACACACTCTCCCCTCTCATTGCTATGCATCACCATGATCTTGCGTGTGCGTAGGATTTTGTTTTGAAATTACTACGTTCCCCAACAATTGATACGTCTCCAACATATCTATAATTTTTTATTGTTCCATACTATTATAGTACCAATCTTGGATGTTTTATATGCAATTATATATCATTTTTTGGGACTAACCTATTTACCTAGTGCCCAATGCTAGTTATTGTTTTTTGCTTGTTTTTGGCTTTTCGGGAAATCAGTACCAAATGGAGTCCAAACGCTATGAAACTTCTTGTCAATTTTTTATGGGCCAGAAGGGAACCTAGAAGCATCGGGAGAAGACCTGAAGAGTCAAGAGGGAGCGACAAGCCTGCCAGGCATGCCCTGGGGAGGAAGGGTGTGCCCCTGGGCTTGTGGGCCCCTCGTGGAACCTCTTGACCTAATTCCACTACTGTAAATTCCCAATACATCAAGGAGCCACCGAAACATTTTTTTCACCGCCGCAAGCCTCTCTTCCTTCGAGATCCCAGTTGGAGGCCTTCTCCAGTACTCTGCCGGAGGGGGAATCGATCACGGAGGGCTTCTACATCAACCTTGCTACCCTTCCGATGATGCGTGAGTATTTTACCATAGACATATGGGTCCATAGCTAGTAGTTAGATGGTTGCTTCTCTCTCTTTGATCTTCAATACAATGTTCTCCTCGATGTTCTTGGAGATCTATTCGATGTAATCTTCTTTTGTAGTGTGTTTGTTGGGATCCGATGAATTGTGTATTTATGATCAGATTATTCATGAGAAATATTTTGAGTCTTTTCTGAATTCTTTTATGCATGATTGTTATAGCTTTGTATTTCCCTCTGATCTATTCATTTGGATTGGCCAACTAGATTGATTTATCTTGTAATGGAAGAGGTGTTTTGCGATGGGTTCAATCTTGCGGCGCTCAATCCCAGTGATAGAAAGGGACATGACACGTATTTTTATTGTTTCCATTAAGGATGAAAAGATAGGGTTTATTCATATTGATTGGGTTTACTTTGTCTACATCATGTCATCTTGCTTAAGGCGTTATTATTTTTTAATTAGCTGAATACCCTAGATGCATGCTGGATAGCAGTCGATGGATGGAGTAGTAGTAGTAGATGCAGGCAGGAGTCAGTCTACTTGTCTCGGACATGATGCCTATATACATGATCATTGCATTGAATGTTGTCATAAATATGTGCTTTTCTATCAATTGGCCAACAGTAATTTGTTACCCACCATATGCTTTTGTTCAAGAGAGAAGCCTCTAGTAAAAAATATGGCCCCGAGTCTACTTTTATCATTTATAAAATCCAAAAATACCTTGCTGCAATTTGTTTACCGTTATTTTATTTTGTGTTTTAATCTATCTATCACTACGAGGTTTGATCCTTGCAATCAAGCGCCGAGGGGATTGACAACCCCTACGTTTGCATTGGGTGCAAGTATTTGCTTGCGTGTGTGTAGGTACTGCTAAAGAGATTTTGCGTGGTTCTCCTACTAGATTGATAACCTTGGTTCTTAACTAAGGGAGATACTTATCTCTACTGTACTACTTCACCCTCTCCAACGCAGCTCACAAGTAGCATATCCCTTCCGGGACTGAGGTACTTAAGTGGCATGGCCCAGGTGATCTTATGCGAGGTAGCAAAGACTAGGACCCACATCCTATCCTAATGTACGGCGGCGTGGGTCCTATGGACGTTCGTTCGTGAGGCACTGGGGCCCTACTGGGAGGCTCTGAACCTCGCAGAGTTCCTCTAGATCAGGGCTAAACAACGTATGCGACATCATCGCTTGTTCTGGCTTGTTTTTGTGGCAACGTCATGGAATCTTTGGACGACACGTAATAAAATGGTGATTGAGCCAGTCTTTCTTAGGCAGGCGCCTTACTCCTTAAAATTCCTTGTTTTTCTACAACACTAGCACCCGCTCTCGAGGCAGCATGATTGCGATCGGCTTGGCCTCAAGATTGATGCAGTTCTGGGTACAGTGATTCAACTATCGTCTTCGTAGGGCCCCTTGTTAGTGGCTGATGACCCACAAGTATAGGGGATCTATCATAGTCCTTTCGATAAGTAAGAGTGTCGAACCCAAGGAGGAGCAGAAGGAAATGACAAGCGGTTTTCAGCAAGGTATTCTCTGCAAGCACTGAAATTATCAGTAATAGATAGTTGTGTGATAAGATAATTTATAACGGGTAACAAGTAACAAAAGTAACTAAGGTGCAGCTAGGTGGCCCAATCCTTTTTGTAGCAAAGGACAAGACTAGACGAACTCTTATACTCCCTCCGTTCCAAAATAGATGACCCAACTTTGTACTAAGTTAGTACAAAGTTAGGTCATCTATTTTGGAACGGAGGGAGTATAAGGCAAAGCGCTCCCGAGGACAGGCGGGAATTACTGTCAAGCTAGTTTTCATCATGCTCATATGATTCGCGTTCGTTACTTTGATAATTTGATATGCGGGTGGACCGGTGCTTGGGTGATGTCCTTCCTTGGACAAGCCTCCCACTTATGATTAACCCCTCTCGCAAGCATCTGCAACTACGAAAGAAGAATTAAGATAAATCTAACCATAGCATGAAACATATGGATCCTAATCAGCCCCTTACGAAGCAACGCATAAACTAGGGTTTAAGCTTCTATCACTCTAGCAACCCATCATCTACTTATTACTTCCCAATGCCTTCCCCTAGGCCCAAACAATGGTGAAGTGTCATGTAGTCGATGTTCACATAACACCACTAGAGGAGAGACAACATACATCTCATAAAATGTCGAAGGAATACCAAGTTCACATGATTACTTATAACAAGACTTCTCCCATGTCCTCAGGAACAAACATAACTACTCACAAAGCATATTCATAATCAAAATTAGAGGAGTATTGATTATCATTAAGGATCTGAAAATATAATCTTCCACCGAATAAACCAACTAGCATCAACTACAAGGAGTAACCAACACTACTAGCAACCCACAGGTACCAATATGAGGTTTTGAGACAAAGATAGGATACAAGAGATGAACTAGAGTTTGAGAGGAGATGGTTCTGGTAAGATGATGATGGAGATTGACCCCCTCTTGATGAGAAGATCGTTGGTGATGACGATGGCTTCGATTTCCCCCTCCCGGAGGGAAGTTTCTCCGGTAAAACAGCTCTGCCAGAGCCCTAGATTGGTTCTGCCCAAGTTTTTGCCTCGAGACGGCGGCGCTTCATCCCAAAAGCTTCCTTTTGATGTTTTCCAGGTCAAAACACACCATATGGCGGAAGATGCACATCGGGGGCCTGCCAGGTGGTCCACAAGGCAGGGGGGTGCGCCCCCACCCTTGTGGATGGCAGGTGCCCTCCCTCTGATGCTTTCTTTGCCCAATTTTTTTATTAATTCCAAAACGACTCTCCGTGAAGTTTCAGGACTTTTGGAGTTGCGCAGAATAGGTCTATTTGCTTCTTTTCCAGCCCAGAATTCCAGCAGTTGTCATTCTCCCTCTTCATGTAAACCTTGTAAAATAAGAGAGAAAAGGAATAAGTATTGTACCTAAATAGGTAATAACAGCTCATAATGCAATAAATATCAATATAAAAGCATGATGCAAAATGGACGTATCAACTCCCCCAAGCTTAGACCTCGCTTGTGCTCAAGCGAAAGCCGAAATCGAAAAATATGTCCACATATTTAGAGATAGAGGTGTCGATAAATAAAATACGAACATGAGGGCATCATGATCATCTTTAGAACAGCAACATATATTGTCATATAAATTCTTATGCTAAAGTAACAATTCGTTCACAAGGTAAAGTATGAATCATAAACTTCATTGAAAACTAACAAACTATGATCTCAATCATTGAAGCAATTGCAGTTTATCATAACATCGGAAAGAGTCAATATAAGAGCTTTTCAGCAAGTCCACATACTCAACTATCATTTAGTCTTTCACAATTGCTAACACTCACGCGATACTTATGGGTTCAAAGTTTCAATCGGACACAAAGAAAGATAGGGGCTTATAGTTTCGCCTCCCAACCCTTTACCTCAAGGGTAATGTCAACAATAATAATTTATGATAACCTAC
>NC_041386.1:747502762-747508940 GCF_002162155.2 Triticum dicoccoides | reverse complement strand
TCTCCAACACATAATGCTTACCAAAAGAAAAAACGTAAAAAGGAAAGGTGATGATCACCATGACTCTTAAATAAGGGTAGAAGATAAAAGTAAAAGATAGGCCCTTCGTAGAGGAAAGCAGAGGTTGTCATGCGCTTTTATGGTTGGATATATAAAATCTTAATGCAAAAGAACGTCACTTTATATTGCCGCTTGTGATAAAGAACTTTATTATGTAGATCGTGCGGTAGATATCCATGAGTTTTTTTTGCAGAGATTCAAGAGAGATCTAGATCGTGATGGAGATATCCATGAGAATATTTTCCTTTTGGGAGGAAATGAAGAGAGATCTAGACCGTAATAATTCGGTGCCACTAGATTAACGGCTCCTAATTACTGATTAACATGGGGATTTTTAGGGAGTGCCAAATTAGTATAGGTATAGAGAATTTTTTCCTTTTGAGGAGAAATTGAAGAGAGATCTAGACCGTAATAATTTGGTGCCACCAGATTAACGGCTCCTAATTATTGATTAACATGGGAATTTTTAGGGAGTACCACATTAGTATAGGTATATATATAGATGTCAAAAAACAATGTGCTTTCAGACGGAGCCTTCTCGCATACCCGAACACCCTTCGTTGAATAATTTCTATTTTTTTACATTCTTCGAATGACCCGACTTTTGCAAGCATGTGGGCATGCCGATGGTAGGCATCCATGTCATGTTCGACCGATTTCTGACACCGTATGCAAGTTGCAAGATGTCCATCTCAGTTTATCGACCTTTTTGACCGAGAAAACTTCAGAAAATGGAAAACATGTTGAAAACCTAAGCAACTAAGCATGGTGACTTGAATTGGACATACAAGGCCATGGCAAAAATGGAGCCATTTGATGGATGTCAGAATAAACATTCTCTTGAACGCATCCTTCTCGCCTACTTGGACACCCTACGTTGAACACTCTTGAAATGACCCCAAATTTGTTCATCAAGTGGGCATGCCCGCGGTAAGCATCCATGCTAAGTTTGAACAAATTTTGACAACGTATGCAAGTTGCAAATGTCCGGCCATTTATCGGCTTTTTTTGACCGAGAAAATTCTAGAAAATGCAAAAAAAATCAGGGGCTTTTGAATGATGTCGAGAAACAACTTGCTCTCAAACGGAGCCTTCTTAAAAAAAATGCTTGAAAATTTTCAAAAATGTGTGTGTTCAAAATTTGCTTGCTCTTTTTTTAAAATGTTCTATTTTGACATTATGAGGAAATTTAAAAGACATGAACATTTTATTTGCAATTTCTATTGAATTTTTAAAATGCGAATATTTGTATTTCTGAACAAAATTTGAAAAGTTTTTTTTGACTTTTTGAAAAACAAGCATGCGTGTTTTTTGAAAAGAGAAAAGGAACAAAAAATAAAAAAAGAAACAAAAACAAAACATAACAAAAAACGAAAATAGCGAGAAAAACATGGTTCGATACAGTAGATCGGTCACTGAGGGATTTGCAAAAACTTCATGAATTTAAAAAATGTTCAGGAGTTTGATTTTTTTTACGGATTGGAATAAATCTTCACGAATTTGTTTATCTAAAAAATGTACATGAATTTTTAAGAAAGTTGGTGCATTTGAAAAAAGTTGATGAATTTGAAAAAGGTTCACAAATTCCAAATTTGAAAATTTTATGAATTTAAAAATGTTCAAGAGCTTGAAAGATAGTTCACAAATTTGATTTTTTTATCAAATTATAATTTTTAAAAGGCTCACAAATTTAATGAAATTTATTAATTCAAAAAAATTCACAAGTTTGTAAAACGTTCACAAGTTTTAAAAAAGTGCACAAATTTGAAAATTAATATGAGTTAATTTTTAGAAGTATAATGAATTTGAAAAGTGAGGATAAATTTCATGAATTTTAAGATTGTTCGAAAGTTATTTTTTTTGAAAGGTCATGAATTCGAGATTGTTCACTAGTTATTTTTTTGAAACTTCATGAATTTTAAAAAAGTTCACAAGTTTGGAAAACGTTTGCCGATTTCAAAAAATGCTTCGTGAATTTTAAAAAGTTCAAAAATTCAAAATAAAGTTCGTTAGATATAAAAATGAAAAAAAGGGAAAATAAAATGAAAAAGGAAAATGAGAGGGGAAAATGCGAGCAAATACCCTGTATGAAAAAACCAAAAGAGAAATCGCTCAAAATAACCTTGCAGAACTTCATCCGAAAATGTACACAACAAGAATAAAAAGAAGTAGAATTGTGCACAACTGGTTGTCTGACCCAGTTGGTAATTGCGGCCGGAAATAAACCTAGTAGTTTTAGGATCACATGTCAAGTGGCGCAATATAATTTGAAGCTTAAAAAGGAAAAAAATGTAAATGGGTCCGGCGGGCGGCCCACCATATATATGAAAGTGGGTACGATTTAAGGTGGGTGGGACAGGGGTTGTATAGTAGCAGGGTTCTTGTGCGGGATCTAATTAACGAAGATCGAGTAGATTTGATCGGAACGAAAGATCAATTAGGATGCATGGAGTTCCACGCATGGAGTTCCACGCATGAACAACATGTACGTATCATTCATCCATGCCCTTTATCTTATCTCCTTCCTGTCCTTTATATTTACTTATGGTTAATTATTCATCTGGCCGGACGGACGCTTCTCCTCTCATCAATGCTTTGGATCTTTATCTGGGAAAAAGATGTTTTGGATCTTTATTCTGAATTTAAACTTCTTGCCAAGAAATGGTAACAAAAAGAGTTCTTACGATCGCAGGATGAGGGGCTCGCGCTCGCTATTATCGCTGACCAACAGAATATGGGGGTCGACGAATGCGATGATCCAGAGAGCGAGGTCGACTATGTACCTCTCAGTGTAAGTGTTCGCCTGCTGTACTTCAGATTAAATAGAATCTTGATTTTCCGAGCAAAAAAAAAAAGTAAATAGATTCATGATTTTGTAACGAATAAGCACGTGGCTTCTTGATTGATCTAATTAACCTCATCGTGAGGACGTGAGGCCCGATTTTTTGCGACCAAATGATGACATTTTTTTTTATGATCATAGGAGGAGGAGCTCGCGCTCACCACTATTGCTGGCCAACAGCCCATGGCAGCTGACGAATGCGGTGATTCAGAGAGCGAGGTCGACTTTGTGCCTCTCAGAGTATGTGTTTTCCTCAGATTAAATAGTCATGATTTTGTAACTTATATGTATGTATAAGCGCACGACTTCTTGATCAATCTAAACCTCATTTGTGGCAGGTCGTGAGGCCGGATGATGAGCAGCCAAAGCGTCCTGGCGGGCGGGTTAAAGTATGTGCACATAAACCTAAAACGAAGAAAGTAAGTTGATACACTCCCGAAATACATTCTTGTGTTTGCTCTTGTGATATTGAGGAAATTAGAACGAGTAAACAGAGCTTCCAGTCGTATTTCTGAACTCACAATACTTCAGCCTGGATTATAATCTTTTACCTTCTTCTTTTCTGCGGGTGATCAATCTTTTACCTTCAGCCGCATACATAAACAGATCTTGAATTTGATGCTCTACTTTCACTGGTTATCTTGATAGGTGAAGAGAAGGCGGCTGGCAGATTCCAAGAGTGACAAGGGTGATAATTTTGCACCAATGGTAAGAACGGGCTATCGAAATTTGGTTCATCGAGGCATTTTTGTATTCAACGCTTGAAAGAAACATATGTCCGTATATCATGCTCATTTTGTATGGAAAGGCAAAACATATGGTATGTCTAAGAAGTAGATTGTGTACTTGTGTTACAGGGGAAGAGAGGGAGGCCGATACGCGCCAAGTCTGCTAAGAGCAAGACGTGGTGCAACCCGGAGTTTGTTTACGGCGACAACATCAACATTAGTAGCAGTAGTGAGAGCGATAGCGAGGGAAACAAAGATGCTGATTATAATCCTACGGTAAGGTCCTATACATTTTAAATTGCTTGATTTAAGCCTTTTGTCATTCAAATCTTGACCACAGTTTGTAAGCAGATTAATTTTTGGGAAGTAATTTGTGTACTTGTGTTACAGAGGAAGACAGGTAGGCTGGTACGCGCCAAGTCTGTCAAGAGCAATATGTGGCGTAAACCGGAGTTTGTTTACGGTGACAACCTCGACATTAGCAGTAGTGGGAGCGAGACTGGGGGAAACAAAGATGATGATTATGATCCGATGGTAAGGTCATTATATATCAGACTCATTTTTCGTGAAAAGATAAGAAACAAATGTTCGTAAGTACAGGTTAATATGTATGTCAAACTAAGAACAAGTTTTGATTTGACAGGCATCCGACATTGATGGCCACCCAAAGAAATGTGCAAGGTACTTCCATCTCGTTGATTTTTTTATGAGTGGAGTGTCATAAAAATAAAAGACCCCGGGTGTGTTTGACTCACAACTGAATCTTCGAACAGAAGATCTCGAGGGAGGCCAACACGCGCCAAATCGGCTAAGAGCAAGATGTGGTGTAAACCAGAGTTTGTTAACAGTGACAACATTAACATTAGTAGCAATGGTGAGAGCGAGAGCGAGAGAAACAAAGATGATGGTTATGATCCGACGGTAAGGTCCTACATGGATCATTTAAAATTTCTTGATTTAAGACATTTTCTTCATTCAAAGTTTGAAAGAATTACAGGTTCATATATAAAACAGAACAAATGTTTCCAACCAGATTAATATGTATGTCAAACTAAGCACATGTTTTGGTTTGACAGGCACCTGACGCTGATGGCCACCGCCAGAAATATGCAAGGTATTTCATCTGAGTGGAGTGCTTTAAAATAAAAGATCTCGAGTGTGTTTGACTCGCGCACCTGAATCTTCAAATAAATTACAGCTCCCATGACATACGTGGCTCTGCTTTCGAAAGAGCTTCGAAGGTAATGAAGAAATTGGCAGGAAAAGGAGCAAGCTTCATCAAGCTTATGCAACCCTCACACGTCGATAGGGTTTTCTGGCTTGTAAGTTTATTTTTTGGAGGTTCGTTAGCTTCCTTTTTTTGGTACCTCTGTATTTGAATTTCTCGTTGTTCCACCCCCAGGGCATCCCGCGTAAATTTTGCAAAGAGCATCTTCCGGAGAAAGACACTCTGATGACCCTAGAAGATGAAGAAGGACGGAGTTACAATGCAAACTACCTTGTCGCTAGGGATGGACTTAGCGGCGGGTGGAAAAACTTTGCGGAAAGGCATAGCCTTAAGGTCGACGACACCCTCGTCTTTCGACTCGTGAGCTCGGAAAAATTCAAGGTGAGTTGTTTCAGCAATTTCCATATGTCATTCCTTTGTGATATTTTTTTTCCAAATGCATGGCAGAAGCAGTGCCCATTGATTCTTTTAGTGATTTCATTATTGGAAACTGCCTATTGTTTTTAGGTGTATATAGTAAGAGAGAATGATCTGACGACAACTGATGATAATGTCAACTCCAAGGAGGAGGATCCAAAGCTTACTACCGGGGTCAGCAGCACAAGAGCCAACGATGACGGCAACAATGAGCTCGACCTAGCAGCAGCCAATGATGATGGGCCGCTGTCGGTAGACAATATGAGACTGAGAGCCCTCGCGTCGAAGATGGCGACTGTCCAGGATGCTCTAAAGGCGGTGAATGAGGAGGTGGGGGAGCTGGAGTTGAGCGTGAAGAAGGCCGTGTGCGGCGGATGACAACCTGACCATGGTGACAAAAATATCACCAACTTGTGCATGGAGATCTTGAGTAACTATCTAGGACGGTGTTTTCGTGTGCACATCAGCTTCAACTTTTGCAACAGGAAAGGTGTTTTATCATGTATATGTGTGCCAGACAACTACTGAACATGCATATGGATGCCTGTTTTGGTTGCAGTTTTTCTTGGTCAAATCAAAAAGCTTTGCATGCCACTAGTGCAGAACCGGGCAATAGCACCGGTTCGTAAGGCCTTTTAGTGCCGGTTACATAACCGGCACTAAATTGTGGTCACTAAAGCCCCCCCTCCCCCTTAGTACCGGTTCAGCACGAACTGGTGCTAAAGGGCAACCACGTGGCACGAGCCAGCTCCGGGGGCCTGAAGCCCTTTAGTACCGGTTGGTAAGACCAACCGGTACTATAAGGTTTGGGGTTTTTTTAGTTTTATGATTTCTTTTTCATTTAATTTTGTGTTTTCATTTTAATTCTTTTTCGTTTGCTGGTATTTTACGATACTACACATT
>NC_041386.1:747500581-747502375 GCF_002162155.2 Triticum dicoccoides | reverse complement strand
GAGAGAGAATTTCTAGTAGAACCAATCATCGAGTTCAACATAATTGTCATGATATTATAAGCGTTCATATATAACACCAAAAAAGCAAATCACTTAAGTTCAAAACGAAGAACACGGACATGAAAGGACAAGTACTAATTAAGAGCAGCATGAAGAACTAGCTAAATCACTCCTGCTAGCTACTCTCTCTCTGGTAAAATAGCATAGAACATGTATAGCTCTCCTGATTGATCATACTGGAGCATGCCGATGAACCTGTCTCCTAATCGTGGGCTGCGCTTCTCATTGCTGCCCCCTAGTACTTCTCTGCAATCATTAACAATTTTCCTCCAATCTTTCACTATTAAGCATTCATCGCTTCTAGAAATCCTGAATGCATTCATGTGCAATGCAGGATATCTTGGCCGTAAGCTAACAATTGACATCTGACCTTTAGTTTCGATCCCCTGAGGCACAACTGTCATCGGGAGTCCCTGTTGAAGAACATCGTATAGTACTTAATTAATATACTTAGCAATGAAAGTTTAGCAAAAAAATATGTATGCAAAATATGCACTGAGGACAAATAGTAAATATCTTACCATCATTCCTAAATAGATGTGACCGTAGTTCAATACCATCACTATTGGTCGCACGTTTTGAGTACTAACATTTCTAAGTGCAGGAAGAAAATTTTTCTTGACAGTGTGAAGATCCTCAAGCCATGAAACATAATGACTTATCTCCTCGCAGTTTAGTTCAGCGCCGGGACAGTAGTAGGTCCTGTCTACCAAGCGCCGGACATGTTTGGTTGAATGGAGATAAGTTATCAATAGAAATTAGTTGTCAGTTATTTTTGAATAAGCAATATCAAAGACAAAAATATAGTTGAGAAGAACTCACATAATGGTAGAACTGGACGCGTCTGCACATCGATCCATATGTCTCTATTACCTTCAATATCATCTTCCGGACGAATATCAAAGGAGATAACCATACCAGGCTCAAATGCATAAACCTTGCATAGTGCTTGCCAAGTTTTGCATTCAAAATAGGTGTACGTGTGTGCATTGTATACTTTGACGTTGAAAGTATAACCACCATGCTCAGTTTTCAGGTAAGCTCTCTTTACCTCCATAGTTTCCATATCTTTGAAACCTATCTTATCCAAGACGAAAATTCTTGCATGGCAGGGGATGCGCTAGTAGAATAGTGAAAATTAAAAATTATAAGTCAGGCAAATGAAGCATATATAACTCATGCTTAATTACGAAAACAGACTTGTCGTTGTGACTTACTGTATCAAATTCGAAAGTCTCATCCAGCTTGATGCTGAATCGCCTACCATCAACAAGGAAATTTCCGTCGCATTGGCCGCGCTGGTCTTCACAGTATTCGCACATAATGAAATTTTTTCCATCGTCAGACGACATTTCCTATGTTCATATTAGGCGAAACATTAAACACTTACTAATTCAATTAATTCAACTACTTCTATTAATTCAACTAAGCATTTACTAAAAATAAACTAGTTATATTAATTCAATTAGTCCAACTAAGCATTTACTAAAAATAAACTAGTTCTATATATTAATTCAACTAGTTCAACTAAACATTTACTAAAAATAAACTAGTTATATTAATTCAACTAGTTCAAAGTAAGCATTTACTAAAAATAAACTAGTTCTATATATTAATTCAACTAGTTCAACTAAACATTTACTAAAAATAAACTAGTTATATCAATTCAACTAGTTCAAAGTAAGCATTTACTAAAAATAAACTAGTTCTATATATTAATTCAACTAGTTCAAC
>NC_041386.1:747500012-747500571 GCF_002162155.2 Triticum dicoccoides | reverse complement strand
TTCAACTAAGCATTATATTTACTAAAAATAAACTAGTTATTATATTAATTTAACTAGTTCAACTAAGCATTTACTAAAAATAAACTAGTTATATATATTAATTCAACTAGTTCAACTAAGCATTTACTAAAAATAAACTAGTTATATTAATTCAATTAGTTCAACTAATTAAGCATTTATTAAAAATAAACTAGTTCATTCTATATATTAATTCAACTAGTTCAACTAAACATTAACATATTTCTAATTCATCGATGATAACATTTCTAACATTCTAAAAATAAACTAGATAGTTCTAATTCATCTAAACATTATAGAAAACAGAAAATAAGTAAAAATGTGTGTGTGTAGTACGTGTGTGTGTACACAGACATGTGTAGTGTACGTGTAGTGTGTGTGTGTCTGTGTGTATGTGTGTGTGTGTGTGTGTAGTGTGTATGTGTGTATGTGTGTGTGTGTATGCGTGTGTGTGTATGGAGTGGGCCGGGCGCGTACGGGTGGCGGGGGCAGCGACGACGGGCGGCGGGGGCCGGGGACGGCGACGGGACGGGCCGGCGGC
>NC_041386.1:747452893-747500002 GCF_002162155.2 Triticum dicoccoides | reverse complement strand
GGCGGCGGGGGCGGGGGCGCGCGGCGATGACGATGACGGGCGGCGGGGGCGGCGAGGGCGACGGCACGGCAGCGCGGCGGCTTCGGCGTCGTCATCGAGATCGAGACTCTCTCGCGCGAGAAGTGGAACGAAGCGGCGACGAGATAACTGATTTTTCATAAGTGTCATATATATAGGGGGAGCCTTTAGTACCGGTTGGAGCTACCAACTGGTACTAAAGGCCAATTTTGGCCAGACCAAGCGGCGGGAAACTGGGCCTTTAGTACCGGTTGGTGGCTCCAACCGGTACTAAAGGGCAACACATTAGTACCGGTTGGAGCCACCAACCGGTACTAATGGCCGTGCGCTGCCACCGCAGTGCGCTATGTTTAGTCCCACCTCACCGAGCGAAGGGCAGCCGCACTGGTTTATAAACCCAGCCGCGGCTGCCCTTTCGAACTCCTCTATTTAGCAGGCTTCTGGGCCTAACTAGGGCGCGCTGCCCTGTGAGCCTGCTGGCCCTACTGGGCATGTATTTGCACACCCAAGGTCTAGCAGGCCCACAGGGCAGCGCCCCAACATTCTTCTTCCTCTTCTTCTCCTTCTTCTTCCTCTTCTTCTTCTTCTTCTTCTTCTTCTTCTTCTTCTTCCTCCTTCCTCTTCTTCTTCTTCTTCTTCTTCTTCTTCTTCTTCTTATTTCTGCGTAGTTTTTTGTATAGTTTTTTCTTTTCTGTTATATTTATTTTCTTCTATTTATTTGTGAGTAGTTTTTCATCTAGTTTGCCAAAATTTAACATTTCCAGAGTTCATTTTGTAGTGATTTTCAATTTCATGGTCATTTTGTAAACGATTGAAAAATAGCAAATATCTTTTTTCTTTTCTGCTTTATTTTTTCTTCTATTTATTTCTGAGTAGTTTTTTCTTTTCTGCTATATTTATTTTCTTCTATTTATTTCTGAGTACTTTTTTTATTTTGTTTTTTTCTTTTCAGCTATAGTTTTTCTTCTTTTCTGCTATTTTTTCTTTTCTGCAAAACTTGATGGTCAAAGTCTGGAGTTATAACTTAAAAAAAAAGAAATGTCGACGTGCAATTAGTTTTTGCCATAACAGAAGAAGTCCGGAGTTGTAATAAGTTATTAAAAATAAAAAAGAGGTGCAATGCTCGTTAATTTGCTTCAAGCCTTTCGGAATAGTGTAAACTGCACTGCGCATAGCTCCATGCAGTCTACCGTATTCCTGAAGGCTTGAAGCTAAGCAACGTGAGCATTGAGCCTCTTCTTCATCGTCTCTGCACTCAGGGCTTATAAACCGCTCCTAGTCCCTCTCACTTCGCGAGGTGGGACTAAAAAACAGCTTGCCATAACCTCATTAGTACCGCTTCGTGGTACGAAGCGGCACTAAATGGTGGTGGTGGGGCCATAGCCTGACCGCAGGCTGACACAGCCTCTTTAGTACCGGTTCGTGGCATGAACTGGTACTAAAGGTTCGCCACGAACCGGTGCTATTGATCGCCGCCACGAACCGGCACTAGTGTACACATTAGTGCCGGCTGAAATTCCAACCGGCACTATTGTGCTTCACATTTGACCCTTTTTCTACTAGTGTGCAGCTTCTTTAAATAGCCTAATTCTATTCTTGATGCCGGTTTGATTTACAATTACAAACTGGTCAGTTTCAGTTTTACCACTGCTCTAGTAAGGGGACCTGTCTGGAATCGCACTGAAGAAAGTAAATGGAAAAAATTATGAATGATCGGTTGTGAGTGACAAATTAAAGATCACAGCCCTTTAAACCAGCTGGTTTGGTTCACCAAGTGACTTAGTGCTAGGTGGGAAGGTTGTGAAGTTGAGGGCAGAAGATGAAGCCATGACATGGAATGTTTAATTAGTTGGCATTCTTACTAACTTCATCTTGAGAAACTTGTCAAGTTAATGGCCACATCCAATCTCTCAAGCCTCGATGTCATATCGAGTGGTTCTCAACCTTATATATTCAACTGCATGCCTGTGTCCTCCATTTAAATCTTCAATTTCTCCTATCCATTTGAATCAGATTGCTTTAGTTGTAAACTTTCCTCCCACTTTAATTCCTTTGAGCTCATTTATTAGACGAGCTTGCTCATCAGAGACCTCTCAAATACATTAAGTTAAGGATGATGTCCTCATCACATTCTGTATATAGACCTATGGGTGGATTAAGCAATCACATCACATATATAGATAAAAGGGAAATTGACAAGTAGCAAAGCAGAGCAGATTTGCATGGATGATTCAAGCCTTCTTTTCGGGCGCCGGCACCGACACCGGCGCATCTGGGGTCAAGGCGGCCCAGCACTCCTCGTCCTCCTCGAGGGTCACCATGTCCTCCGGCGTCGATGTTGCCGCCGCCCTCCTGGCCGCGGTACAGCGACGTCTTGCCGTCGAACTTGTTAGCCCTGCCATCGGCCTCCCCCACCCGAAGTTGCAGCCGGACATGTCGAACCGCAGCAAGCACCCTATCATGGTCACCGTCGTGTCGAAATGCAGCGTGTACACCATGGGCTCAAACCCAAGCTGAGTCAGCTGGGATTTGGGAATAAAGGCAAGCACCTCGCGAGCAAACAGGCAGGCTGACCCGCTGGGAGATTCCGGCGGACCGCAGCGGCGCGCGCGCTAAGCCGCGGGCAAGGGAGGACCATGCACGCGCGCAACTGTTGCATGCTGCTCGCCGTCGACGGTCGACAAGCCAGGGCACGTCGCCGTCGGGGAGAGCACACATGCAGCCCCGCTGGCTAGCATTTTTTTTAGGGACTGGGTAGCAGAGTGGTGCGGAAAAAATCTTATGTCGCACGCTGTCGATCATGAGACCCTTTCCGTCGCGTGACACGTGCAGAAACGAATCTCAAAGCAAGCAAGATAGTTAGTTAGGGTATCCCGTATTCCCGTTTACCTAATACCCTTTTCTTGGCCGCCGCCACCGCTCTCGTCATCGTCGCCGTCGCCGTCGCCGCCGCCGCCGCCACAACTCTTCTGCTCGCTCTGTCACGGAAGCACCGGAGCTCCATCCCCGCTGCTATCCCCCGCCATCCACGACCACACTCCTCGGCGCCCCGGCCGGAGGCTCGCCCATCTGGTCCTAAAGGTCATGTGCACAAAAACTTCCCGACTGTCATCGACAAGGTCAGGCCAGCTTCGGTCACATTGGTCGTTTGGTGGTCTAACTATCTCGATGTAATTTTTATTACGTTTGGGATGGTTTGCACTTCTGATGATTTTTCATAGAACATTCGGATGTTTTTCTCGAAAAAAAAAAATCAATTGTGTGTCTGATATGACCGTGACACAAATTGTAACTTACCAGCCAACAAGCCCGGAAGGAAAGGAAGGATCCCCTGTTTAATTTTGAAAAGACATACTGTATCCGGCGCACGCATGGAATGGCAACAAATCCTCTGATTTCCAGCTCGTTTAATTTGGACTGTTTTTGAACGTTTGCACGTACTTTTTGTAAACTAACCAACGAAAGCTCCGTGAATCACTCTAGCTCTAGCCAGCCGCACAACGGTCGATTGCTGGCTCCGTTCCGTTCCGTTAAGTAGTGCCTGTCTTCCTCCTCCTCCGATCCCCCCGTTGTGCAGCACAACAGCAGAGGCAGAGGCAGAGCCATGGCGATGATAGTCTTGGATGCAGCAGGGAGTTCCTCCGTCTCACCACCTCCCACGCATGATGATGAACACGTATGTATCATCTCCTTCTTCCTTTATTATATGTTTATTTATTAATACCTATTATGGTTATTTACTCATCTGGCCGGCCGCTTCTCCTCTCATCAATATTTTGGATCGTTGTTTCAAAAAAAAATTGGATCTTTATTCTGAATTGAAACTTCTTTGCAATGAAACGATTAAAAAGAATCTGATGATCGCAGGATGAGGGGCTTGCGCTCGCTATCATTGCTGGCCAACAGCCTATGGCGGTCAATGAATGCGATGATCCGGAAAGCGAGGTCGATTTTGTCCCTCTCAGGGTAAGTGCTCACTGGCTCTACTTCAGATTCAGTAGAGTCATGATTTTGTAAACTATAATGACATGACTTTCTTGATCAATCTAATTAACCTCATTGTGACAGGTCGTGAGGCCGGACGACGAGCAGCAAAAGCGCCCCGGTGGGCGGGTTAAAGTATGTGCACATAAACCTAAAACAAAGAAAGTAAGTTGATACACTCCCAGAAATACATTCTTGTGTTCCCGCAAAAAAAAAAAACATTCTTGTGTTTCTGCTTGTGGTATCCTGGAATTCACAATGGTTCTGCTCAGATTATATATCTTTTACCTTCAGCCACATATTTAAACATATCCGACCGCAATTGTTTGTAAGCAGATTCTCAAAAAGAAAATTGTTTGTAAGCAGATTATTATTTACGAAGTAAATTTTCTACTTGTGTAACAGAGGAACAGAGGTAGGCCGGCACGCGTCAGGTCTGCTAAGAGTAATATGTGGTGTAAACCGGAGTTTGTCTGCAACGACAACATCAACATTACCAGTAGTGAGACCGAGAGCGAGGGAAACAAAGACGATGATTATGTTCCGACGGTAAGGTCCTTGATGGATCATTTTAAATTGCTTGGTTTAAGCCATTTTTGTCATTCAAAACTTGAAAGAATTACATGTTCATATATCAAACTCTTTTTTGGTATAGAAAAAAAAAAGGACACCACTAATGTTTGTAAGCAGATTGATTTTTATGAAGTAAATTGTGTACTTGTGGTACAGGGGAAGAGAGGAAGGCAGGCACGCGCCAAGTCTGCAAAGACAAAGACGTGGCGAAAACCAGGGTTTGTTTACAGCGACAACTACAACATTAGCAGCAGTGAGAGCGAGGGAAACAAAGATGATGATTATGATCCGATGGTACACAGACTCATTTCTCATAAAAATATAAGAAAACAAATGTTTGTAAGCGCACCTTAATATGTAATTAAAACTAAGAACGAGTTTTTATTTGACAGGCACCTGATGCTGATGGCCACCCAAAGAAATGTGCAAGGTAATTCATCACTAGTTGATTTCTCTGTGAGTAGAGTGTTTTAAAAATAAAAGATCTCGAGTGTGTTTGACTCACACAACTGAATGTACGAATAAAAGATCTCGAGTGTGTTTGACTCACACAACTGAATGTACGAATAAAAGATCTCGAGGGAGGCCCGCACGCGCCAAGTCTGCTAAGAGCAAGATGTGGCGTAACCCGGAGTTTGTTTGCGGCGACAACATCAACATTAGTAGCAGTAGTGAGAGCGAGATTGAAAGAAATAACAATGATGATGATTATGACCCGACGGTAAGGTCCTACATCCACCATTTAAATTTCTTGATTTAGGACATTTTCTTCATTCGAAGCTTTAAAGAATTACATGTTCATATATCAAACTCATTTTTGGTAATAAAAAACAAATCAAATGTTTGTAAGAAAACAGTACAGATTAATATGTATGTCAAACTAAGAACACGTTTGATTTGACAGACACCTGATGCTGATGGCCACCGAAACAAATATGAAAGGTACTTAATCTCTTTTTGATATTTCTGTGAGTAGAGTGCTTTAAAAATAAAAGATCTCAAGTGAGCTAAATCTTCAAATAAATTGCAGTTTCCAAGATATGCGTGGCTCTGCTTTTGAAAGAGGTTCGGAGGTAAATAAGAAATTGCCAAGAACAGAAGTAAGCTTGGTCAGGCGTATGCTACCGTCACATGTTGACAGGGTTTTTTGGATGGTAAGTCTCTCTTCATTAGTTGCTGTTTGAATTTATAGTAAATGCCAATTAAATTACATGCCAATTGGTGCCAAGTTTAGAGGTGGCTTAGATTTGTGAGATCCAACTTCAAAGAGAGTACATCGGTCAATTTAGGTTTTTTATTTTGTCCCTCTGTACTATTTGACATTCTTATTGATCCTCTTGCAGGGTCTCCCGCGTAGCTTTTGCAGACAGCATCTTCCAAAGCAAGATACTGTAATGACTTTAGAAGACGAGGAAGGGCGCAGCTACCCTGCAAACTACCTTGTGGCAAGAGATGGTCTTAGTGGTGGTTGGAAACACTTTGCGGAAGATCATAGACTCAAGGTCGACGACGCCCTGGTCTTTCGACTCGTGGGCTCGGAAAAATTCAAGGTGAGTCCTTCCCATTCATGTTTTATCAATTGCTACATCATTTCTTTGTAATATTTTTTATCAAATGCGCGGCAGAAGCAATAGGCTGAAGTATGTAACCGATGGATGCCTTTTTTCAGGTGTATATAGTAAGAGAGGGTGAGTTGACAACAACAGATTATGATGTCAGGTCTAAGGAAGAGGATGCGGAGGTTACAACCAGCACAACAACCTGTGATGATATCAACAACCTAGCAGCCGGCGAAAAAGATAATGTCGACGTCATGATATCTCCAGACGATTCAGAGCCAGACGGCGGTGTTGACAGCATGGTGAGCTTCAGCAGCTTCAACATAGTCGTCAACAGTGTGCTGGACACCAACCGTGAATTGTTCCCGGACCACCTGCGCGCGACATACTACAAGCTCTGTCTTGCCCAGAAGGCGTGCCTCCACCAGAACCTGCTTGAGGAGGTGAACCCCAAGATGGCTATCGGAGCCATGGTGGAGGCCGCTAGCATCGCCGAGGGCGTCGGGGCCTCCTCGCCCGCTTCTCGCGAGGACCTTGCGGAGTGGAAGAAGAATTTGCAAGCGCTGGAGGTCGTGGGCATGGATGTGGCATTCCTGTGCGAGCGCGTCGACGGCCTCCTCACCGCGAGCGCGTGAATCTGAACTCTATATATTCAACTGCGTATATGTTGTGGTTTCTTGTGTCCTCCATTTGAATCTTCAGTTTATCCTCTCTGAAACCAAACCAGCTTTCTGAAATCCCGCAGATCGATGGATGTTGATCTTCTCTAACATGTGTGGCAAATAGGAGCTTTAACATCAGATTGCTTTAGATGTAAACTTTCTTTGCATTTCGACTTCTTTGAGCTCATTTGAATCAACTTGGTCATTCAGAGAGATCTCAAATACACTAAGGATGTCCGCTTTCTTTTGTGTGTATCAGCAAATTTCAAAGATGAGGCATTTTGTAGTCCACCACACACCAGTGGAAAGGAAGCTTCGAATCTGAGCAAATATCTTCTTTGATGTCATTCAAAGCCAAGAGTTAGAGCATATTACTAGGATGCCATTGTGTGGTCCTAAATTTCGAGTTGTAACGATGATGCAATGTGTTGCAGATAACATCTTTATTACAAGGAATGTACAAAAACTTTCGAGGAATCTTGTACAATCGGCAGAAACCATACAACAAATTAATGAATCGATTACAACATAGTCTTATACTATTATGTATGAACTTCAGATATGCACACCACCTATAATTACACGACTATCTTCTTGTTTCTTTCTTCAAGACATGTAAATCAAGACATCGCTCTTTCAGCATTGCCAGCAGAGGAGCGACATTTAATTCCTTCATACCAGAAGGTACTAATTTAGCCAGAGCAAAGTACTAATCTATGATACTCTCCAAGGGCCCATATGGGGAATATGTTGCGATAAGCCATATAACACAAGGGACCATTTTTCAAGAAACTTCCAATCATTTCCTACATAATAATATACAAGATTGAGTCAGCTCCAATCATTTTTACTATAGAATTATTAAGAAAACAAGAATTCAAGATTTCGGTTTAAATCGTGTAACGCCATGGTACATTAATTGTAGCAAACTCGATGGAGAGGCCGGGGGTAATCCTCATTTTTGAAAGAAAAAAACATTAATTGTAGCAGTTACCTCCTGTGGGAAGTCACCATTGCCAAGCTGCATGCTCATGATAAGTCTTGCAGCTTCGTGCAAAGGAGACGGATCTCTTTCGGCCTGAAGTCGAAGAAAAGCTGGGATTAATTCGATACTACTTCGTAGTTCAACTGAATTAGAACCTGCACCTTGAAGTTCTCCTATAATTTTTTCCAAGATCAGAAGTTATACTATAGATCGGTTCAACTATTCTGGGGCCAAAGGTGCATTAACCATACTGCGCTTTACCATAATACTAGTCTTTTGGAATTTGACCGTGTGAAACCTTTGGAGAGAGAAAGAGAAGTGATCACCTGTCCAGCTTTCATAAGCGCCAACATCGCCCATGCGGTGTTGACTATGTGTGATTTCTCCCCGTCTAGGTTGGTGTATGCCTGTTTAGATTTTGAGATGACATCTGTGGTCAGTTACCGTAGAAAGTGCAGACTTTTTTGCCAGTATCTTGTTTCAACTTATATTGAAGAAAAAAATGAAGAAAGAATAACCCCTCTCTTTTTTTTTTGCGGGTAAGAAAGAATAACCCCTCAAAAAAAGATAAAAAGAAGAATAAAGAATATTTTCTTTGTCAGGATGCTTGATTTTCTCAAAGATGTGAGCACTTTCTGTTCATCAACATAAGAAGCCATTCGACAACGTTTACCTTGGTTGTGGATGAAAGATGGCTCTCACCCCATCCACCATTCCTTAGCTGCTTTGATAATAGAAACTGGCAACCCTTCCGAATGTAGGTGCTGTTATTGTAACACTGTCCAACTGCTGATAGGCCCTCTATAGCAAACCATGTGCCATATGTGAAGCAAATACCCCATGATCCAAACCTGCAAAACAACTTATTGATCATTGATTATCAATTTCTCCATCAAGAGAAGTTGCAACATTTTGCCAAAAGTTCAATATGTGCCATTTGTTTAATTAATTTCTTTCTAGTTTCATCAGCTATAATTATCAATATTTGGTCAGTGTAATGTGAAAACTTAAAGGGCAACCCAAGCAGCAGCAATGTGTCACCTTCTCCATGTTAATATAAACACTATAACACTGTTGATAGTATACTGACCATGAACCGTCTTCATTCTGCAACTTCTCAATGAATTCTGTCGCTCTCCTGATGCACTGTTCTATTTCATCTTCCCGATGCCCGGGGTACTTTTGCCGAAACAGGGCCAATGCTTGGATGACCGATGAGGTACACTCGACGTACCTGCGATATGTGTGCATCTTAATATCGAGTCACATGCAAGAGCTATTGCTAAGAAAGGTTGTACATATCTTACTGATGCTCCACCATGATGTCCACATATATCTCTGTCATGTTTAAATTCTGAAAAGGGGAAAATGTTAGAAGTCTCATTACCCATGTTTTTTTTTGCGGGATCTCATTACCCATGTTAAATTGAGATGCCTAAATTCCAAATAAAAATAGCGCACAGCGCAAGTGTTTCCAGAACACTTGCCTCCATCCATGGATATGTACGAGCTAGCTCCCAAGTTCCATAGCCACCATTAGGATTCTGCATACAACCTAAGTGTCAAATCATTTTTACTCTGCGCGGTGCTTGGCATTGGTGTACATTTGTAGCGGAACTGCTGAAGTACAACATGTGGTTACACACCTGTAAAGATAGTAATACGTTCACCGCATCATGGAAGCGGCATGTTTCCATCTGATCACCCACGATATCTGACGGAAACTTCGAGAGCAGTAACAGAGCCTGAAACAGAAGAAGAATTACAAAAGCCTGAAAGGCTGAAACAAAATGAAATGCATTACTTTGTAGTAGCAAAATGAAAGGCATGTTTCCATTTTAGTTTTGTTCACTTTCTTTTGCATCTTTAGTTAATTTGGTATCGCACCTTGAGAGCTTCTGCTGTGCAATCTGAAACCTGCCAGCCCTGGTCTGCAACCTGGAAGGCCCATCCTCCTTTAGAGATGTGACGGTACTTTCTGGCGAAGTCACCTGAAGGATTGTCCACAATCTTAACAAAATTAAGGTAGTAGGATTAGGGATTAAGTCAAGATAAATATAAGTAACAAGATTCAGTTCTGGTAAAAATATATTACCTGGGATGCTTTTATGAAATGATGTGCTTTCCTGAGAGTAGTTCCAAATTCCTCTGCAACATTAGACGCTAATATCGCTTGTACGGCAAAAGCAACATCCCATGATTGGCCCGCACATACCTTTCGAACGAACAATGAAGTCGTGTAATATCAGTTAGTTTGTGCACAAATTTCAGTTTGACTGGGATACATAAATGGACTATATTACATAAACAAGAGTTATTAAAATTTACCCGCACTTTCATGCCATCTTCACCGAGCCATAGGAAATCAGCGACTCTAGCCAAGTGGCGCTTGAATGCATCTGAATTGGGATCCTCAGACCAACAGCATAACATGGATAATGCCTGTAATAATGTTTATTCTCTGTCAGGAAATGATGTTCATTTACAGCTCACTGAAAACCCAGCACTGAATTATTTTGTGAAGACCTCCGTAAGCCTTACCTTTTGCGCGGCGCCGATGCAGATATACCGTGAAATATCATCTTCGTATTTCAGGAAATCGGCAATTTGTCGTAGAGCTCTTCGTCTCATGTAGGAAACCGGCCAACATGCCAGAAACGGTTCACCGAAACTGTAAAGGCAGTCAGACAAGCATTCTTGGAGCCAGGTATGTGGATGATAGGCATCTTCCTGCATTTGAATTCATAATCTGTTGTCACCGATCCTTTAAAATTGAACAAGAAATTCACTGACAGTTGATTCTAGTTGCGAGGACAAATGGTAATTGTGACAGATCAGAACTCTACATACGAAATTAAATCTAAGTGTAAAATCACGTGGAATATTTGCCGAACAAGCGGTAAAACTATATAGTTTAGTGGACTCACCTTTGCGCATAATTTGCGCGCTTGCTTCCAGTTAATCTTTTTGTAGGGGTGAATATGCAGCTCTTCTCTTAATGATAAAACCAGTTTTGTTATTGGGCCAACAAACTTCTTGCCATATAAATAGGACATGGGGATGAAAGCCATTCTGAAGTGACTCCACAACCGTCCTGCACTTGAGAAACAACATGATTGTTCTCATAAAATAAGCTCTTCCTAATGTGGTTCAGACCTACCAAGTAATTAACTGTCGTAACATGGTTGAACACTTAACGCGCCGGCGAAGAACTCTGCGTACCTGGTTGAATAGGAACGAAGGATGGCAGAAGGAACAATTCTGGGGGCATAGGGTTTACACCTGACCATTCAAAAACCCCAAGTACCTGCAGCATCAGGCATGCACACAGTTCAGATGCGCTTTGGGTCGATCGACATAAATAGTTTCGTCAAATTTTTACTCTTGTTGAAGAATTCTGCATAACTGAAAGCATGCAGTTTCAGACTTGCTTGTTAACAAGAACATAATTTTTACTCCGAGTATATTAACAAGAAGCGGTGAAATGTTTGGCGAATCAAGCTAACTTGTGAATCACTTGCTGAAAATAAAAAGTTGGGGCCGGCACAAGGGTGATGATTGTTACCGAGAGCCACACTTTTCCCAAGATTGGTATCATTGTTGCACCACCATGGTCATGTATCCATTTCCGAGCTTTCGGCATGGACATATCCGGTCCATCATCAGGGCCCTCACCAAGTAGTCTTAGAGCAGTGTAGTTGAGAGCTGAGCTGAGCATGGAGCTTTCGCCTTCTGCGTGTAGTCCCCAGCCTCCATCTATATTCTGATGATACAAAAATTGGGTCAGTCTATTTTTGATGATATATTTTTCTTCTAAATTTTTTTGAAGACATCCAGAGAAACAGTTTCAGTCAAAATATATATTGTGGAAAACAGAACTTCCTAGTTATCCATGACTAGTTTCCTGGAAAATGTGCAGCTTAATTACCTGACGGTTGTACAAGTAATGACAGATCTCCTTGCGATGCTCCGATGACAGCGTAGTACCTAATGACTCGGTGACATACAAAACTATGATCTGCAGCAGGAAGGAATAAGCATAAGAATGTCATGTGGAAGTGCAAGAATATGAGAATACAGTGTGCATGAGCATCTAAATGTTGGCTATAACTAACTTGATGGTGATGACCCAAACAATTAAACAGAAATTTTAATTATGATGTATCTTAATTACCATGGTTGCTGTGGTAAAGAGTGGCCCCGGAAAATCTCCTGGCCAGTGCCCATCATGCGCTTGTATGGCGGAGAAGTATCCGAGTGCCCTTCTCAGTGCCTCTGATACCGTAGCTACATTGATGTCGACAGTAGCTTCATCATTTGGTTTCTGCTGATCAAGGCTGAAGTTATTCTTCTTTGCTAGCTGCAGAACGAAAAACAGAGCATGTACTCAGTTTCTTATAATAAAAAGCTTCAAATATCATCAGAGACCGCAAAGGTGCATACATATCAGTGCATTTTAGTTACCTGCATGCGAGCCAAAACATCGGAGCTGTGCCTTGTCCTGAACCTGTTCTTCTGGAATTCGGCCCGTGCAGCGTCGACCGCATCCCGCTCTTCGCTTGATCCGGCATCGTTTTGGTCAAACTCCCATGTTTCTCTTCCGACGTGATTGTTGCCGCTCGTGAGCCACGGGCCGCCCTCGGCGATCTTGAGCTTCCACATATATATAATTTACAGCACAAACACAATCTGTTCTTCTGCCACTGACCAATCTGATGGCAGAAGGAGGATTTAAGTGGTCAGATACATTGGAAAGAATATCCGTAACCGCAAAGGAGTATAATGTTTTTTTTTTTTGAAATGGGAAAGATGTCATGTAAACGTTGAAGAAGTACTCACATAAATAAGAGAGCATCACAGCACTTACAGAATATTTGAATCGCACTTGTTAGAAGGAACGATCACGGCGGAAGGGAATCGATAGAAGAGCGCGCGCATCACCCACCGTACCAACGCCGAATGAAGGGAGCAGGGTGATGAGTAGAATGTTGCGCATTCAGTCGGTCGGTCAGAGCAGCAGCATGGATGATGCATGAAGAGTGGGCCGAATGTGTTTATATCTCCGGGAAATGGGGCGGGGGCAAATCACATGGAAGCGATGAGTCCCTTCCTTTTGCGTGCTCGATCGCGATGGAGCTTGCTTGGCAGCTGAAAACCAGGGGGAAATGGCTTATGCATGCTCGACCGTCATGCGATTCTCGGTGCGTGCCGTGTGAGTGCGGCGCATCACCCATCTCGTTTGCTCAAATGGTTTGTGAAAATTCGATGAAACGAAATAGTGTGAATTGTGTAGGTGCACTCTGAAACAAATCGTGTGCGCTTCCGACGATGTGTTTGGCCGATTTCGCTGTGGAGTTTGTCGCCCCCTTTCGCCTTACGATTCGTTAATAATGTTCTTTCTCAACGTGAACAAATTGTAGCAATATCAGCATCAGTGCTGACTACTAGGAATTGATCATGGAAGACCAACAGAGCAGCTAAACTGCATTCACCAAGTCTGAAAGAATATAGTATGCTTTAACAATTGATCATGATAGCATCGTCTGTTACAGTAGATACAAACAATAAACCACCATAGTTCAGAGTTACAAACGGGAATTCAAAGAAGGCAATACGTACTCGAGCATTAATTACATACAGAGACTAAAACATCGATCGATTGGTCGATCTAGCAAAAAATGCAGAGCAAGTTGCCAAGAATTCAGAGGACCCTCCCTCCCTCCCTACCTACCTCATATGCACAATCTTCAGTACTAGCTAGAAGCTGGCTGCTCCATGAAACAATCACATTATACTCACAGCCTTAGCTACAGGTTGGAATCAAATGCATCTCCAGGTTTGGACTACTGATTTCAATACAACACCACAAGCAGAGGACTGAAGGTGCAGCCACATTATTCAGGAATTAACTAGGATCCTCTTTCAATACAGTTATAGTAGCATCCTCTTCCTTACAGAATTAACCAAGGGAGCTTTATTCAACAAAAGTGGCCAGGGTACAATCAGCCAATAAATAGGCTGCTAACCAGAAAAGAAAAACGACTGCTCATCACCATAAATGTACATGCTTTTGCTTGCTATAATGATATTATTAGGTATACACATTGGCATGTTGGATGGTGATTGTACATGCATGCTGCACATTCTGCTTATTTATCCCTACTGGATTGATTACTGTTTGTTTTCTCCCTTTACACAGGTAACAACTAGTAGTATACATACATATACATGGCCTAGGAATTTCATTTCATTTCATTTCCTACCTGTGGAAACAGAGCTACTTCTCGCCATCCTTGTCGTCACCGCCGGTTGTCGCCGGTCCATCATAACCGCCATCTTTGCCATGCGAGAAGTGCGATTTGAGCCCGATCCAGCACTGGTAGTAGTCGAGGTCCCGGGAGGGTGACTCGAGCGCCCAGCGGCACACGCGCGGGATCAGAGCCGACTCAAACATGAAGGCCAGCGTGCCGCTCAGCCTCGTCGGTGTGTTGGCTTCCGGCCCGCCGAGCTTGCTGATGGTCGCCTCGTACGTCTTGGTGTCCGGCCCGTGGGGTGTCATGCAGCTGTGCAGGCTCGCGCCTCCCGGCAGGAAGCCGTCGGCTTTTGCCTGTGTGTTGCAAAGCTCAGTTCAGGCGTTCAGGAAACAGATAACGGGTTCAGTTCAGTTTATACCGAGACTAGAGATTTATTACCTCGTATACGCCATAGATCAGCCCCATGAACTCGCTCATGCAGTTGCGATGGTAGTACGGAGGGCGGAACGTGTTCTCGGCCACCAGCCACCGAGGCGGGAATATCACGAAATCAAGCAGTGCCACGCCAGGCTTGTCAGTTGGAGCAGTCAGCACTGAAAATGTGAGGAACAATTCATATGCACACGGTTATCAGACACATAACACAAGAAGCAGCTCAAATGCTCCCCCCAACTGTATTATCATCTCAGTCAGAAGAAGCAGTCACCTGTGTTCACTGACGGATCAGCGTGATCAAACAGGACAGTGTTAAACGGACAGAACTTGCTCAGATCGTACTGAAAGGAAAACAAAATTCAAGTTAGGCACACACGGCAAGCTGTAGGGCCAAAGAAAATCATTCCACATATGACCACTTATAAAATTCCTAATCACTTATGTAAACAAGAAAAAGACACGTTTTAACAGTTAAAAAGGGACTCGATAGATCGAGGCGTCCACACTGCTGGAATGGGTTTGTTACCTTGTAAGGGACATAATTTCCATGCCAGGCGACCACATTAAACGGCGAGAAATCCTGTGTGGCGGTGAAAAGCTCGCCACCATACTTCTGCACTATGACATACCCAGGGCGGTGTGCTTGCTCGAACCATGCCGTGGGGGAGAGGAAATCCCTCGCCGAAGCCAAGCCATTAGCACCTGCACACCAACCACCCATCAGCTAGGTACCTTATAACAGCACAGAATGCCAATTCAGTCTTGCAGTAGAATACAGAAGGCGGAGGCACGAGTATATTACCAATTGGGCCGAGATCAGGGAGCTGGAAATGGGCGCCGAAGATCTCGGAAACGTAGCCGCGCGAAGGGCCGTCAGGCAAGTCGACGGCGAAGCGGAAGCCCTGGGGAATGACGACGATCTCGCCGGGCGGCACCAGCATCTTTCCGCACTCGGTTGTGATCAACAACTCTGGGCTTGACACCAAAACCGTAGAAGGTGATGAGGATGGACATTCCCATCAATGTAAGCATAACTGAACAGGAATTTTTAGTCCTTTTTTAAGTATGCTATCAATCAATTGCACATAACGACAGAAGGCTGGGACACTGAAAAGGACAGAATTTTGGGTAACAACAGAAAGCTGTGATGATAACTCTAGTGGTAGTGTGGCTGAATATCTGAGACAGTTCCAATCAAGGATGAACAGAGCAACAACAGGTTGGTAGCTAGACAAAGACAGCGTTATGTCTGAATTTGGTGGGTTGAAGCCTAGAGGACTCACTCCCTTGCTGGGGCACGATGAGGAAGTCGCCGTCGGCGTTGCAGAAGGCGCACCCGTCCATGGACTTGTTGGCGGCATACCTGGAACAACAGGGCATGAGCATTAACAGGGTCAATCAGCCAATCAATTTTGGTCTGAATTTCGAGCTGGTGAACAGAATGAACTGTGGAGTGGAGTGGCGAGCTGAACAGTCTGAAGGATGGTTCAGTTCAGTTGAGCAATTAATAAGCTACAGTAGAAAGAAGCAGAGGAGCAGAGTAGGTACTCTACATGTGGACTGCGAATCCGTGGCGGAGGAAGGAGCTGCCGGCGCCGCAGACGGTGTAGAGGCCGTCGATGAAGTCGAGCTCCGGCGGGCCATCGGGCGGCGGCAGGTCGGCGGGGCGCCATCGGAGCTGGGTGGGGGTGGCGAGGGCGGCGCGCGGGTCGTGGAAGTCGGCGAGGAGGCGCGGGTTGGGCGGGTCCCGCGGGTGGAAGGGGTCGTGGGTCACCGACGGCTTGATCCGGTACATCCACCTGCAGCCAAATCAAATCGGAAAGAAAGAAAGAAAGAAAGAGCGGATCTTGATTCAGCCTCCACTGGAAGAAAGAAAGGAGGAAGAAGGCAGTAGTAGGTACGTTCGTAGGTTGCGGTGGCGCGGGGTGGTGAAGGAGGTGCCGGAGAGCTGCTCGGCGTAGAGCCCCAGCGGGCAGAGCAGCGGGCTGTTGTGGCCGTCGGCCGGGAGCGCCCCCGGGACGGCCTCCGACGCGAAGCTGTTGCCCAGCCCCGACAGGTACGCGTACCCGTCGCCGTTCTGCTCCGGCTCCGGCGAGCGCGGGTCGGCGGGGCTCCCGGACATGATCGGCGAAGAGTGAGGGAGCGAGTGGCAAGCAGGCGAGGCGTGTGGGAGTGAGGAGCCTCTCTCTGGTGGTGGTGGCCGTCGCCTAGCGTGCCGTGCCAATGGACAGGATGGAGCAAGTGTCTGAGTTGAAAACTCTCTCCCAAATCCCAATGGCAAGCAGCCAAGCACTACTACTCACGGTGCTGCTGACTCCGCGGCGCCGTAGCCTCCCATCTCATCCCAAAATGCTTTATTATTACACACGACTTGGTAAATCCGGCCCTCCAACACCCGCGGACACCCCTTAAGTAATGTACTCTTAAACTAGCGATCTAAACACTTTTTTTTTATTAGTTCACATATATTAGTTTACAGAGGGAGTAATCTCTCGTACTATCTCAAATCCATACGCAACTACGTTCGATGCACAAACATTGTCCGGTTAATCCATCACTACTAACTAAACATGCAATCAGACTATCAAAATTTAGCATGTTTGGCTATGGAGTTCATCCACGACTGCCCTTTCCTTTCCTTTCTCATGAAAGTGCCGGTCGAAGACGCAGTACAGATCGAGCCGGATCTGCTCGTCGCAGAAGCTGTCCGCCTTATCCTCCTTCGACGGCGGTCCGGTCATGGCACGGACTGCCCGATTCTGCTCTCGGGCAAGGGCGCTCGTGTTCCTCCGCTATCGTTTCTTCACAATGCAGGTGCGGATGGCTTCCTCCTCTGCGGCCACCCGCGCCACCGCATCAACCGCCTCCACCTCGCCATTTCCGCCGGCGGACCTTATCCTCTCCTTCCCACGGCGGGCCGCCAATTCTCTGTGGGACTCATAGTCTGCCCGACCGATGACAGGGAAGGAGAGGGGTTCTGACTGCCGAGACCGCGAGGATTCAGCACAGAGGACCCGAGCAACCCTTGAATCGACACTATGGAGTCATGGCGGACAGAAATCCATCCGTCGGGCTGGTGTTTTCTTCCCGCAGCGGCGGAGTGCAATTCAGACTGCCATTGCCTCGTCCAACCGGCACGGATGACATCCCAGTCGACGGATCCGGACTGGTCAGGGTCTGATCCGCTTCTGCAAACACCTAGAAACAATCCTCCCCGTTGCTGGTTAGTCCAAAGCTGCTGCTCACACAAAGTGAACCCAGCCCAGATACAACAAGCACCCACCCAACAGGCACCAGGCCACCTTTGCATTGCATCGCTTGCTTCCACTGCATGAGCATCCCATCCCATCCCATCACATCGCATCCCAAACCCCAACCCAACCCAACCTTGCTGCTGCCTGCCCCCGCACTCTTCTCACCACCTCTTCTCCCCATCTCCCACATATACACACGATTTTGCATCCTCCACACCTCAAAACTAACTGCTGCCTCACACCCTGCTACCCTCCACCAAAGCCATGAGGGGCTTCCCGCTGGCCATCCTACTGCTGGCGCTGCTGCTCGCCGCCGGGGAACTGCATTGCGCAGCAACAGCACCAGCGCCACCAGCAAAGGCATCATCGCCGCCACCGCCGACACCACCACAGCACGCACCACCATCGCCTCCGCGGCGACACCGACCATCGCACGGACGAGCCCCGCCGGTTCCCCGCAAGCAGGACCCTCCATCATCACCACCGCCACAAAATCAGGACCCTCCGCCTCCCTCGCCGCCGCCGCAGCAGGACCCTCCATCGCCGCCGCCACAGCAGATCATGCCGCCAATACAGCTCGTGCCACCAATTCAGGACCCCGACGCGGCGGCACCAGCGGCTCCACCCAGGGGCGGCAACCGCTCCGCGGTCTGCACCACGCTCCTCGTGTTCGGGGACTCGACGGTGGACCCTGGGAACAACAACCGCCTGCGGACGACAGCCAAGGCCAACTTCCCGCCCTACGGCATCAACTTCTACGGCCGCAGGCCCACCGGCCGCTTCACCAACGGCAGGCTGGCCACCGACATGCTGGGTAAACACAACACACTTCTTCCTCTGTCTGTCTCCTTTTGCTCTATGTGGATAGTGCTGCTGCTGTTTCAGGATACCTGACATGGCAGATTTGCGGTGGTTGTGCAGCGGACAAGCTCGGTATAATGAGGACCATCCCGGGCTTCCTTGACCCGACGCTCAAGCTGGGGCAGCTCAGGAAGGGGGTGAGCTTCGCGTCCGCGGGCTCTGGATACGACGATATCACTGCCACCACATTAGTATGTCGTCAGCATCAACTGTTAATATTTTCAGTCATATCACTGCATAAAAATGTAATCTATTTGATAGAAATCTTAGTGAATTGGTAAAGCACAAAGATCATATATGTGGTTCATTCACATGAAATACAAACCTGCCTCCTGGTAGAGTTAGACTCATAGAGCAGGCATGACTGGTCATGCAACAAGGTTGACCTAAACAGGACCCAAAAAAGGTTCAGTACTTGTTGGTCACTGGCAAATAAAAATTCCCTGTAGGACAAAAAAAGTAATGCTGTTGAAGAAATCTAAATGAAATTTAGATACTCATTCATGAATGTACATTATGATGGCAAATGGTTTAATCGGGGAGGTTTCGTAGATGGTATTGTAAACAAATTGTGCAAGCTCATAACTGGAGGTTACTCCACAATCAGTGCTGTGGTAGCTATTAGCTAAGCTTCTTTCTTACTTGTAGAGCGCGTTGCCATTCCGGAGACAACTATGGCACTTCTGGCGCTACAAGCTACTGATCCGAGCGCTGCTCGGAACGAGAAGAGCAGAGCGGATTGTCAACAGGGCTACCTTCATCATAAGCGCTGGCACAAATGACATGCTCCTAAACTACATCGCATCGAACCGATCAGCTGGCCCCGTCGCCATGCTGCGGTACGAGAACCACCTGATAGCACGCCTTGGCAATTATACCCAGGTACGCATGGACTTTGGATCAGAACTAGCTAGCATCGACCCAGCACATATAGATCTTGGATGCTCTGTGATCAATGCTGGATGTATTATAATGCAGGTGATGAGGATGCTTGGAGCGAGAAGGTTCGTGTTCGTCGGACTACCCCCGATCGGCTGTCTACCGATCGCAAGAACATTGCTTGGAAGGGATCCAGATGGATGCGACAGCGACCTAAACCAGCTGGCGGCTTCCTTCAACTCGAGACTGGTTCAGCTGTTGAATTTCGTCAACTACCAGCCCCGAATGAGAAGCGCCTACATAGATACCTACACAATCATACGGGCAGCAACAGACAACCCTCAGAATTACGGTAGCGCGCTTCACATCTCTTCTAAATATTGCCATGCATGATCACTAAGTTCTAAAGCATGGCTAACCAATGTGCTGTTTTGTGGAATGAATGAATGGATGAAATGTAGGGCTGACGGAGGTGTCGCGAGGGTGCTGCGGGTCGGGGATGATCGAGGTCGGCCAGACATGCAGAGGGCGAAGGACGTGCCCAGACCCGAGCAAGTACTTGTACTGGGACGCTGTCCATCCGACAGAGACAACAAACCAGCTTATCACAAGCCTGATGCTGGACTCCATTGCCGGAATCTACAGCTAGAGACCCAAGTTCAAGAGGATCCTTTGCGTATGGCAAGCTAAAGTGTAAAGGCCGCTACTGGGACAATTTCTGCTTTCTTTCTTTCTTTCATTCTTTTACATCAGTGTCATGATATCCAACTGTACTGCAAGTGTCATGTGCTATATCTAACTGTACTGCAGTTTAGTTGAGTTGTAAGACTAGAGTGAAGATGTGTTACTGTAACCCTTGCAACTGAAGAAAAAGACACAGAATAACTAGGCTGGAACAACAGCATGAACGAACAAAATTAAAGGGCAGGTCAATTCCTTACCAGGGTTCTTGCCGCTGTTCCCCATGGAGTAGAGGTCAATGCAGGGACAAGGGAGCCAGCGGTGTAGAATATGATCCTGCTATGAAATCACAAATGTTAATCAGGTCAATGTTGTGGCTTTCTCACATCATCAAAATATTGGGAAATGATAATAATTGACACAACCACGAGAAACCGTATGAGATGGCATCAGACAAGTATCAGGATTCATGGCTGATACATCTTCTAATATCTCCAACCTGGAAATTAAACAACCTGCAGAGCCATAGACAAATAGATAGATAACAATTGTTGGAAGTTTTAAACACTGCTACTCATGATTCATTAAGAAGAGCGCATCACTTGATAATCCCAGAATATTGCCATCAGAACAGCATCCAAAACTCCATACCAACAAAGTTTAATAAGGCTGGCCAGTTACACGACGCCACCACCGACACAGAACACGATCCATCCATCCATAAACCCCAAAGAGACCAGGCCTTCCTTCCTGCTGAAGCCTTTTTCACTACTGCTAATAGTGCATTCCAGGATAATGAAGCGAACCTACTACTGCTACCCACTGCCTCCCAAAATCTATGTCCACAGCCAGAGAGAGCCGGTCCGATCCGCCGCTCACTTCTTACGCTCCTGCTTCTTCGGCGGCGCGTTCACGAGCTCGTACTCGATCTCCGACATGTTGTTGTCCTCGTTCACCTTGAAGTCGGCGGGCTCCTCCACCACCTCAATCAGGCCCCACTTGTCCACCGCCAGCCTCATCGTGTCCTTGAACATGTCGATCCTGGCGTTGCGGAAGATCACCGTGTTGCCTGGCTTCAGCATCTCAACTGTTGACAAAAAGAAATGCCACTTATTAGATGAGCCAGTGATGCAACTTGAACACAGCGCATAAATGTACACAAAATGTTATCCGTTCAAAATCAGATAAATAAACCATTAGAATGCGATCAACTAAACTGACTTTGGTTACTTATTAGAAATCAGCAACAGTCATTAAAAAAGCCTTGATGATGTGTATAAAAGGCAATCTAACTCGGAACAAGAAGAAATTTGCCCCATGCATGTCCATCTACAGCATGTACAACAATTTTACAGATGTTTCAACAGGGCAGACAATCTATCTGTATTTGGCATATCAACACATAAAGCATGATAAGACAGATGTAACAGACAATATAATGCTGCTATGGCCCATATGGTAATTGCAAGCAAGTGGGGTTGTGCCATTCATGTCCCACCCTGGTTACCCATAATAGAGTGAGTTTTACTTCAGTTAAGCATGCGCGCACATTTTATGTACTAAGAAATTAGAATTTTGTGCATGTCCCTTCAAATCATACACAAGCAAGTCAGTTTATCAGGTATTTTTCCTGATGCATGCCAACCCATATTCGACAGAGAAACCTATGCATTCTGACCAACATTAGAATACGGAAAATCAAATGACAATGATTACGCCAATGGTAACTGTAATAGAGACCCAACATTTCATGAATAAATAAGCATGCAGTGTTTACAACAAAACACGCTAAATGCCCCTTGAAATCATGTTTAGAAAGGCAATTTCAAAGATTTCTCCCCAAATGCAGGACCCAATGATACCATGGTAACTGTAACTGATTCCGTGACAGTTGAAGAATATAGAAGCATATATAATGCAAGCAAGAATGTAGGTAGGCTCCTGAAATCATCATGTATACACAAGCCGATTTCAGAGATTTATCCCCCAATGCAGGGCCCGAGACATCACTGCCAACTTTAGTGTAACAAGAAATCAAACAATGACAGCACTCATGGTAAGCAACTGCAAGCAATTAACTGTACAAGATGTTATCCTTCAAACTAAAACTAAACTAAACTAAACTAAGATAAATAGACCATTAGCATGTGATGAACAAAACTGACTTTAATTAATTAGAAAACAGCATCAGTCACTATACATAGGGAAAACAGATTATGTAGTACGGTTTCTATATCAGGAAGTGAAAGTGTAAATCACACATCAACCAGCGGGTTCCAATAATCACGTTATGGGCATCCTCTATTAACAGGATATACATAAGGTGCTTTCAGCATCCACAGTTTCACTTCAACAAGCCTTGATGATGATATGCGTAAATGGCAATCTAACTCGGAACAAGAACAAATTTGCCCATGCATGTCCCCCTACAGCCTAAACAGCAATTTTACAGATGCTTCAAGAGGGCTGACAAACCCAGCATGATTTGGTATATCAACCCATAGACACATATCATGTTGAATAAGTAAAGCATGCATGATACACTGATCCTAATCAGTGTGGCAGTAGCACATTCTCATAAGAATGGAACAGAAAATACTCCCTCCGCACCCAAATAATTGTCTTTCTAGCCATCTCAAATGGACTACAACATACGGATGTATATAGACATGTTTTAGAGTGTAGATTCATTCATTTTGCTCCGTATGTAGTCACTTGTTGAAATCTCTAGAAAGACAATTATTTAGGAACGGAGGGAGTAGAATGCTGCTAAGACCCACAGCAATTGCAAGCAAGTGGCTTTGTGTACCCACATTGATTACGCATCACAAATGCTGAGTTTTACTTCAGTTAAGCATACACACAGCTTTTCTGTTCTAACTTGCAATTTTGTCCATGGTCCTTCAATCATACATAAGCAAGTCAATTTCTGAGATATTTTCCCTAATGCAGGCTAACCCATATTGCACAGGCAAAACTATGCATTCTGACCAACATTAGTATAATAACAGAAAATCGAGTGCTACTGATTACACCAAAGGTAACTGCAACTGAATCCCCAACAGTTGATGAATAAAGAAGCAGCACTCTTAACAACAATTCACACGCTACATGCCCCTTGAAATCATGTATACACAGGCAATTTCGAAGATTTCTCCCACAAAACAGGACCCAATACATCACTAGCAAGTAGCAACATTAGTGTAACATGAAATCAAGCGATGATAGCATGGTAACTGCAACTGATAATACAAGCAACAATGTGGCTAGGCTACATGTCCCTTGAAATCAGCATGTACACAAAAGGTTTCTCCTCCAATGCAGGACCCGAGACATCACTGCCAACATTAGTGTAACAGAAAATCAAGAAATGACTGCACCCATGGTAAGCAACTGCAAGCAATTGTCTGTCCTCAAACAGTCAATGGATCAAAAAGCATGTAAACAACATAAGCAACAATGCAACATGTCCCCCAGATGTGAGTTTTACTCAAGTCAAGCATATACCCAATTTTATCCTCTAACTTGCAATTTTGTCCATGGACCTTCAAATCATAAGTGCACAAGTCAGTCAATTTTACAGATACTTTCCCTGATGCAGGCTAACCCGTATTCCACAGAGAAACATATGCATTCGTACCAATACCTGTTTACCAGAAAATCAAAAGATGATGGGTATACATACACATGGCTACTGAAACAGATTCCCCGGCGATTCATGAATAAATAAGCACACACAGCTTAAACAACAACAACGTAAGCTACATGTCCCTTGAAAATCTTCATGTACATACAAGCCAAATTTAAAGCCTTCTACTGCAATGCAATGCAGGACCCAAAACATCACATGGTAACTGCAACTGATTCCCCAGCATTCGATGAACAAACAAGCATGTATTGTAAGCAGCGATTTGTGACTAGGCTACATGTCCCTTGAAAATCAACAAGTACATACAAGCCGGTTTGAAAGCTTTCTCCCCATAATGCAGGCAGGACCCAGTACATCGCTACCAACATCAGTGAAACAGAAAACCAAACAATGACTGCTCCCATGGTAAGCAACTGCAAGCAAATTTCTGTCCCCAAACAGTCTGACGGATCAACAAGCGTGTATAATAACAACTTAAACAACGATGCAGCAACCGCAGGAAGATGAAGCTGCTCCGTCCAACAGGACAGAAGCCACAACAGCAAGCAGATCTACATACAAATCATCTACAGATGGCGTGAGGGGAAGCAAGCAAGCAAGCAGTTAAATAATAATCTAGGCAAACAGCGCGGGGCGAATCCATCCGTCCGTCCGTGCACCAAGCTAAGGGGCAGAGGCAAGGTACACTATTCGTCCACACATGGGGCAAGCAAAGCAAAGCGAAACGGCGCGGATGAGACGGGCGAGGCAAAAGGGGACGCTTACTCTGGGCGTTGCGGGCGGTGAAGAGGACGGTGGCGGTGGGGTCTCCGACGAGGCACTCGGCGACGCGGGTGCGGGCGGTCGGCTTGTCGAGGACGGCGCGGGCGGAGAGGACGCGCGCGGTGAGGTTGTGGCCGTGCGTCTGCGGCAGCAGCTTGTCGATGGTGGTGAAGACGGGCTTGCGCAGCTGCACGGCGGGCTTCGCCGCGGCGGCCGCGGGCTGCGCGGGGGAGGGGGAGGGTGCGGCGCGGTTGGCGGCGGGGCGGGGCTTCGCCGTCGACATCTCGCCGGAACCCTAAACCCTAGAGAGCGAGCGCCGAGGGGGAGGGGGTTACTTGGAATGGAAGGAAGGGGATGGAGATGGTTCGGCTCCTGTATAAAGGAGCGGAGCAGGAGGCGAATGGACGGGCTGTATATGGGCCTGGATGTGGCCGGGCCCAGGTTGAATTGCCCGCGCGGAACACGCGCCTGGTGGACTGGAAAGGGTTGTCGCCGACGTGTACCGGGCCGAATCCGAAAAGGCCGGCCAATCCTTTCGGCATAAATCAATGCGTCCCTAATCTACTCTGTGGTTGGAACCCCTAAAAAAAACTAGTCTGGTTGATTACTCGAAATCACCGGGTAAGGGTTTACCCTCGCAAAGTTCACTCCCCACTTTCGCACACATTTAAAAAATGACACACTGTATGTCCGCAACTTGTCGCAACTTTAGATTTTTTTTTCTTTTTCGTGTATATTCATTTATTCAAAAAATGTATATCACTTGAACCATGCGTCGAAATCCTGAATTGTTTTCACAATCAAATTTCCCACGTCGAGATATTCAGCATTAGATTCCATGTTAACAGGTTTTACCCAACTCTTTTAAAAAAACTAAAACAAATACCAAAAAAACGGCAACAAAAAAATGAATAGGAAAAACCGGGAGTTCGGAAGCATGGTTGCGGGTTTTTCACCTTTTCCACCGTTTCTTGAGAAGCATAGCTTGTGGAAGCAAATATGTGCTTCTCGTGGAAGTGCATATATTTATTTATTTTCTCTTTTGGAGAAGCAAATCTGTGCCTCTCGTGAAAGTACATATATTTATTTATTTTTCTCTTTTGGAGAAGCACAGCTGTGCTTCGCAGAAAAAAGCAAAAACCAAATATTTTCCAAAACATAAGAAAAAGTAGGCAAAAATCAAAAAGGCAAAAAAAATATCTAAATCTCAAAAGCATGTACAGGAACGTAAGAAAACCAAAATCCACAGGGAGCGCCCAGCACGCAATGTGCGGCGGCGGTTGGGCGTACCACTTGGCACGCTCCTGGCTAAAAATCAAAAGTTGATCACAAATTCAAAAAAAAAATCAAAAAATGTTCACAAAATTAAAAATAGTTCCCGTATTTCAAAAAAGGTTTTCAGTTTCAACAATGCGAAATTGAAAGTGTTCCTGGATTCCAAAAAGTGTTCACAAATTTGAAAAATATCTACATACAAATGTATATAGACATATTTTAGATCATAGACTCATTCATTTTACCCCGCAAAAAAAAAGAAAATAGACTCATTCATTTTGCTCCGTATGTAGTCCATATTGAAATATCTAAGAAGACTTATATTTAGGAACAGAGGGACATGAAGTTCTCAACTTCACAATATGTAGCTTTGCCATACCGAAATGTTGATCCTGCAAGTACAACGTTGTCTTCATAAGTTCACGTGTTCTGGCTAGCTCCATTCTTATTACGCCCTGCTGCCCAACAAGCAGATGTTGTAGTTTGCATCTGAGTGTTGTATTGAATCTTGCCCAATGTACCATGTCCATCATGGAATATGTTATGTGCGAATGCACAAGTATATATGCAGTGCTTGTGGTTAATTAACTGTTTTAATGATGCTATATATATATATGCCCACACCTTTTGATTTTGGTGTGCAAAAGTATATTTATTCTGTATTATAGTGTGTTATGTGTTATCGGGTTGGATATGATTGGACCGGGTAGGGCATTTGAGACTCAGGCACTTTGAGGCATTTTACATTATAAACAAGTTTGCCAAGGGTTACTTCTATGCTGTGAGATAGATGAGCGCATTATCAGATCAGCTTCATAATGTGATAGCACGTGGCTTTCCTCCTACCATGCCGCGGATAAATCGACAAACGAGAGCCTTATGAATATTAAAGTGGTGGTGCATAACCATGAGACCCTTATGAATATTAAAGTGGTGGCGCATAACTATGAGGACATAAGCAATCATCTGGAGAAGAGGTTGCATGCCATAAAAGAGTCTCACGCACAAGAGCATGAGGTGTTTGAACCAGTTACTTTCACACCGAGGCCATGGCGTTGATCGTTGATGGACGTCACCGGTCACCTATTCTTCTAACTTTGGCGAGTACCAAGTGATACATCATGCCACCGGCTCCTGTGATGCACCATGTAAACTACCGCATGATCTCCCTCTCCTTTTGTGAACATAACCTCTTTAGCGAGTTTATACATCCTTTTGTACTTAATATCTTGCACTTAGTACTTGCTCTTTAATGTTTGCGCTTCTAGTACTAAACTTAATGTCAAGTGGTTACCTTTTGTGGTCTCATGAATGCATTGAAATCGATTATCTCGTGACGATGTTGAACTCGGTGATGTCTTGCTTCTCTTAGAATTTAGTGTTTCTTCTTTCTTTCTTTTTGTTGTCCTGCCTGAATACGTGCGCTAAACCAAGATTGCTACTAACTTGAGCATTACATGCTTCATCATACGTTGGGACCGGCACTCGCGTCAAGTCGTGATACTGATCTAGTAAGGATAGATCGTTCTCGGAGTGGGCTGCGTGTAGCGGTTTCATCGATTCCGTGAGTATATATATTGTAATTTTGCTAGAGCCCAACCGCCACTATAATTAGAACTAGAATCGTACGAGTAGTGATAGGGAGAATTAGCGAGTACGTATGTTAGAATCAATATCTCGTACACAGAAGAACTACTGGGGGTCATGTACTTTTTAGACTAGCCACAGTGGGGATTAACTTAGACTAGTAACATAAGTCTATGTTACTACCTCTACAATGGATAGTAACATATATGTGGTGTCATGCAACACTTCACTTATTACGCTGTAGACTCATCTTGCCTTTATATGTGTGATGTTATTCATACTACTACTAGTAACTACCTATGTTACCATATGACTCTCTTTCTTCATTAATTACTTGCCACATCATCTATTTTGCCTAAATATGTGTGCTATTACCACCTATGTTACTCCCAATGTGGGTAGTCTTAAGTTGGGATGGGGGCACTTGCCCCCCTACCCAGGGAAAAAATTATATGAGACCGAGTCTTATCTCTCCCCAGGTTAGACCCGTCTCTGAGTCTGACAAGTATCATCATCAACTTCAATGCATTAGGGGAGTCGTCTTCTGTCTCAAAGCACTGAGACAGGAGAGCCATGAAGAGGCGCAGAGCAGCTGGATGACACGGTCGAGGGTGCAGCGGCGGGCCCTCGCAGTCCGTCGGGATCCATGGTGAAGCTTCGATGCTGGACCGATATACTCCGATCCGTGCCGGTGCTGGTCCCTGGCGGCAGTGTCCATCGTCCCGTGGTGTCCGATGGCCGGATCTGGCGTTTGGGTGTGTTTCCGGGGGAAACCCCTGGCCGGCGCGGTGGCCCCCCAAAGTTGACGTCTTCGGCACCGAGCCCCTCCTTGGAGGCTTTGGGGTGGACCCTCCCCCTCCCGCCTCCTCCCTGAGCTCCGGCGAAAGCCGTTTCTCCCCAGGTCAGGGCGTCGACGGCACCACGGTGGTGTGTTCCTTCTTGAAGGCGGTGGTCGGGAGTTGCTCTTGGTGGTGGAGCGGTTGGCGTCTCGGCTCCAAAGCATGGCGGCCTGGTTGTCCTGCTATTCTTCTTCGGTCTTCGTCATGGATGCACGCCTTCGTCCGACAGCTCACGTCCCTTGCTCCGTGCTGCCGCTGCCAGACTGGTTCTCGTCGGGTTGGCCTTCCGTTGCTCGTGGGTCAGCGTTGGCTGCTTCTCCTTTGGCAGCTCGGTCACCTGGTGCTGGGCTATGTGTAGCCACTCTGCTGGTCGCCGGTGCGGCACCCATCGAGCCTGGGTGAAAGGGTAGTGGCCCTTTGCGACGGTGGAGACAGCTCAGTGTTGCCCAAGTTTGGCCATGGATGTAGCCGGCGCTCAATGCTTGCACGGCAGTTCCCTCCTCCCAAGTACCTAGTTGGCTAGTTGGTGTAGGCGTCGGCAATGATGCTCCATTGTTGCCTTTGTGTTGTTCTGCCTAGCTCTATGTATCTTCTTTCCGCTTTGCATTGCATTCTTCTCTTTGTAATGTGGTGCCCCTGTAATCCTGGTTGGTTGATGGCTTTGTTAATTCAAAGTCGGGCTAGGTTCGAACTCTTCTCGGACTCGGCCGGCGCCTTTTCTCTACAAACATTGGCCTCATAGACTAAAAATGTTGAAATCGAACAACACCCCGACCTATGGAGTATTTTCCTTTTTTCTTTTGAGAACGGAGTGATCTTCTCCCCTCACGTTGGTGTCAATGTATCCGACTCTGTAAATGCAATCAAGTTTCAAGTCTGAAAGTGACATGAAGGTTCTTTCGTCTGCTGGTACCCATGTCAAGTGAAGTGGAATCTTCTCCTTTGTACCCAAGTTTAAATTTTGTATCTCAATCAGACATCCAATACTTTGTGGAACGGAAGATGGGACTTTGGCCCCGGACGAGTGTGCGCGCAGGCGCAGGACATGTAAAATAGAACATCTTTTCTTCCAAGAACAATATTGTGTATGTAGCTAGCAGTCAAAACTTACAGGGCAAGAAATTTACATCAGTTTTTGACTTTGACTTGATCATACACAAAAACGAAACTCCCTCCTATCCAAATTATTTGATGCATCCTCTATACAATACTCCCTCTAGTGTCAAAAGTCTTACATTATGGAACGGAGGGAGTACTGAATAGAGATTGGATAGAGGTTGCGTCAATTAATTCGAATCGGAGGAAGTACATGAAATGAAATTAGTGATTTTACCTACCTGAGTTTGACTTGATTATTATTGTTTCGGCCGGCCAGAGATACATTCCTCGGTCCACACATTTAGCCTAGATTCTATCTAATCATCTACACTCTCTGTTTACAAATATAAGATGTTTTGGATATTGTAATATATGATAATGATAAATACAAATTAAAATGAGTGAACAAGCGAGAGCGCTGAGCCCCGGAAAAATAAAAATCATTAAAACTACAAAAAATCTGATTTTTTTGCAAGCAATATGCTAATGTGCGTGATGTTCGTGCATAAAATGGTGGAGTTAGGACATTCGAGGAGTGCGCGATAAAAAAGACAAAATTCGGCTATGTGAGTAAGGTTACTGTTCACACACTATTTGGACCGGTTTTCTTTTTTTTACCACGAGCTCCACAGATGTCCAAATGAGATGAAATTTTGCACGGACATCACACATGCGAACGTCTTCCATACCAGAAAATGTCAAAAAAATATGTTTTCTAGTATTTTTTTTAATTTACTGTAGCTCGGGAGCAGATGAGCCCGAGCACCGAGTTGGATTTTCGGTGAACAAACATACTAAAGTGCATCTATATACATTATAATCAAAAAAAAATTATAATATCTTATAATAGTGAACAGAGGTACTAATTACTATTAGCTACCATATAATTTTTTTTTGCGAACCAACCTGTGGTTGGATGGCTAGAGGGACAGTGGTATCCCAGCCCACCAGGGTTCAAGTCCTGATGCTCGCACTATTTCTGAATTTATTTCAGGATTTCCGGCGATGCGTTTTCAATGAGAAGAGACGTTTCCATCGACGATGAAGCGCCTACGGTGATTTCGTAAATCTCAAGATGATATGCTAGCTCAGTCCCTGAAAGGTGCTCATAAGATAGAATGTGCATGTGTACGTTCATAGCAGTGAGTGTATACACATATGTATAAGCGCTTAGGTCTGTGCTGTGTTTAAAAAAAGACCATTTATTATTATTTTTTGAATGCACTGGTGACTACTGCTAGGATGAGTAGGACGGATGACCCACCCAGGAGCCAGGAAACAAGTCAACCGGCCCACATATCCCTGCCGTAAAAACCATCGAGATCTTCTTCTAAACTAAACGACACTTGATGTCCCATGCACCCTTTTCTTTTAAGAGCACCGGGTAAACCATGCGTCAAACAGTAGCTGCGATGCTAAACAGTGGCAAAAAAAATCGAAAAAACTTTCGATATGTTCATTTTCAATCATGCTAGTACAATGAACACCAGAAATAATAAAAATTACATCCAGGTCCATAGACCACCTACCGACGACTACAAGCACTGAAGCAAGTCGAAGGCGCGCCGCCGTCATCGCCCTCCATCGCCGTAATCGGGCACAACTTGTTGTAGTACACAGTCGGAAAGTTGTCGCGCTAAGGCCCCGTAGGACCAGCGAACCAGAACAACAACCGTCGCCGATGAAGAATAATGTAGATCGAAAGGATGCAACCCAAAGACACACGAACATAAACGAACAACGACGAGATTCGAGCAAGGCCAGCACAGATAGATCTACCGGAGACACACCCCCACACAACCACCAACGATGCTAGCTGCACCACTGAAACGGGGGCTAGGCGAGGAGATCTTCAACGAGCCGTCGTCATCTCGCCTTCCTGAGCAGAACACAAACCCTAACAAAATTGAAGGGAACTATTAAAATTGAAGCCCTCCCACTGGCCCTTGCCAGGATCCACCGCGCCCCCATGGCCCTAGAGCCACCGGAGACGAGGCGGACCTGCGCCGGCGCTGGTGAGAGGTAGAAACCCTAGCTTTTTTGAGGATGAGGAGACGCGAGAGTATTTGCTTTTATCCCGCAGTTGTGGCAGTTGCCAATGCAAGTAAACAGTGGCAAAATCTCCCTCAAAAAAAAACAGTGGCAAAATCGGTACTGTAAAGGAAGCAATCTACCCTTATGTTCTATTGTTGCGTAGGAGTATTTAGTTAATTATAATTTTGATTGTTAAAGCCGCCCCATCAGTGTAATATTCCCAGCCTTGTGTCTCGCTAGGAGGAGCCACACTAGCTTCTTTCTCCTCGTAGCCAAGCATCATGATGGGTCGGTGAGGTCTATGTTCTATTGTTGCGTACTCCCTCCATCCGGAAATACTTGTCCTCGAAATGGTTGTATCTAGACTTATTTTAATTATAGATGCATCCATTTTATCCATTTTGAGGACAAGTATTTTCTAACGGAAAGAGTATGTTGAAGAGTACAATAAGTGTTCAGGAAGGGTTTATCAATGTCTCTAAGACTTCTGGAACCGAAATCTCGTCCCTTCCTCCACAAGCTGATCAGCCCTCACGGGTGGTGGGAATGAGGATGTCATCCATAAAACACACGTATTCTCATCGTGTTTTTTCCGGACGCGGAGGAATTGATCTCGAGCACACAGGCTCTCGGTATCGGTCCCGCCGAGTATGGCTTTGCGATGTGGGTTGTCTGACAGATCCGACACGGCTTGGTCCACACGGCCAACGTGGAAAAGGAATGGAAAAGGAGAAATTGTTCTGGACGGTGGACCTGAAACGCGATGCTATTCTATTCTAGGCTGTTGACATGGGACGTCAGAGCCGTGGCTCGGGTAGTCAACGAAATTCTGATCCGTGAATCGAGCGTGTTAACGACGTCATTGAGGTGCAGTAAATGCAAGCAATGGGCAGGTGGGAGGAGGTGTCTCCCACCTCCAGTACTTGCTGCCCTTCTCTGGTAGTATCGAGAGCGGCTCGGCGGCGGCAGGTCCATCCTTTAGGGTTTCCGGTGAGCCGGCTCCGGCAGCCATGGAGTTCTTGATGCAACCGGTCAACAGGTGCTGATTCTTGGCCCATTGTGTCCTCTTGGTGTGTTCTAGATTGATTTGGGTTGATAGTTCGTCCAAGGTCTAACGTTTCCTGTCGTGGATGTGTGTGTGCAGTAGAACGCTGATAGAAGAAGTGAATGACAGCGACATACCAATGGAGCCTCTTCGATACCCGGTCCTCTCAACGACGGCCGGAGACCTGCCGGCGGCGAGTGCATCGAGTGCAGATGCGCTTATCTACTCGGCGACTGCCGTCGCAACAGGCGAGGCTGCAGACCGTCCACAAACATCTGAACACTCCATAGAACAAGTTGATCCACAAGCTCCAGGGTGGACACGAAGGTATAGTTGCCTGCCATAGTTTTGTTGATTGGTACATTAGAGGTACTGTCCTATTTGGATGCAGATAAAATTTATAGGTTCGAACAGTTTGTTGAAGCTGGTTTTAGTTCATTTTGGTAGACAAGGCACATGGTGAAGCAGGAATCATCATTTGGATACATTCTGTTTTCATGATAACGATGCAAGTAGTGTTGGTTGCCGTCAGTCAAACCGTTGAGAACATAGTTCAGACAATAGCAGAACCAAGATTGTGTTGGCTGTATGACAGTGGTGGTGTCATGAATTAAGCACATTTGATATAATCCATGATGAACTGCTGGATACAGATTTGTAAACTGAAGTAAATAAAAGAGGCAGGGGTTATGTTCGCCAAAACTGATATTAGTTGTAGCATTTTAAAATCTACAATAATGATTGCAATTTTCTGTTGGCAATATATAATGTAGGGTCCGGATTGGAGCTGCTGCACCAGGGCGTGCCCCCAACCCGGATAGAATGACAGCACTAGAAAAATCGGTACGCGTATTTGTAGAGGCACCGGGTGAGAATGTCATTGTGCCGAAAATGGGGATCAGCTTTGACACACTTGGAGAAGCATATGATTTTTACAATTTGTATTCCTGGGAGAAAGGATTCGGAATTAGATACGGTAAAAGCTGGCTAAATGTCAATAGGACAAAGTGCATGCAAGATATAGTCTGCGGTTGTGCGGTAAGATTTCCTTTGCTCATTGTTATTAAAGTATGCTTAAATTGTTTGCTAGAAAACTTTTTATGTAGTGTCTGATACAGCTCTTGAATGAAAAAATGTGGCAGGGGAAACCAATTGTCGAGAATACCCGGTCATGCCTATGCGAATGTCCTGCCTTAGTGAGACTGCTACGGTTCAAGGGGGAAAATATCTGGTGCACCGAAGCTTGTGGTGCTACCGGTGCACCGAACTCAAGTTGCGCTTTTCAATTATTCAAAAAATTCTGGAAAAAATTTAGCACATACACACAATATCAATGTAGGTTGCCACAAAACTTCAAGTCAAAACTCGAAACACAACTCAAAAAAAATGACAAATCCAATAATGAATAGTACGTACAATAACTTGGGCTTTAGATTTGGCCCATTATCACAATGATGTCAAATTTGTCATTTTTGTATCTTAAAAAATATTTCAAATTTTGATACGAAACTTTGTGACACCATACATTGATGTTGTGTTAATGTGCTAGATTTTTTCAGATTTTTTAAAATGTTATATGGCATCCGGTGCACTGGTAGCACCACAAGTGCGGGTGCACCGGATACATTCCCCGGTTCAAGGATAATGGCTGGTATATAGCAGAGCACCGAGACAAGCACAACCACTCATTGTCTCTCTGACATATGGGCAAACATTACACTGGCCATCACACAAACATATAGATGTATACAACAGAGATTTGGTGAAGCAGCTAAGGGAGAATAATGTGAACCTGTCGAAAGTGTACAGCATCATAGGGAGCTCTTTTGGGAAAATGGAGAATGTACCACTCACCAAAAGAGTCTGCGGAACCTTTGTGGCAAAATTGGACGTGCCCAGGCCGAGGATGACGTGTGGAAGACAATGGAGGTGTTCCAGGAGCTAGGTCCTAAGGACCAGCAATTCACGTACAGACTGCAAGCGGACAAAGATGGAAGGATTAGTACTCTGATGTGGGCTAATGGAAACAGCAGGCTACAGTATACTTTCTTTGGGGACGTCATGACTTTTGTTACGACATACAGGGCCAACCTTTATGACATGCCATTCGGGCTGTTCGTTGGAGTTGACAACCACTTTCAGAGCATTATACTTGCCGGCGTGCTGGTCAGGGATGAGAAGGTTGAAACATTTGAATGGGTTTTCTCTGAATTTGTCAGAATGATAGGTGGAAAGGCACCCCAAACCATCCTCACAGGTAAAAGATAGATTCATAAGAAATGGTGTAACAAGATTGATAACAATATTGAACAGGTTCAGTACTGATGTCTTTTGCAGACCAGAACCGTGCAATGGAAGTCATTATACGGAATGTGATGCCGAACACAGCGCACCGGTGGTGCAAGTGGCACGTGCTTAAGAAGGCCAAGGAGTCACTTGGGCGCCTGTACTCAAAGAAGAGTGATTTCCAAGCAGAATTTCACAAGGTTGTGAATCAGATGTTGACGGTTGATGAGTTCGAAGAAGCATGGAAGTTCCTAATCGATAAATATAACCTGAAGTCACATGAGTACATGTCACAGTTGTATGAGATCCGGCACAAATGGGCAAAACCTTACTTCAAAAGTGTATTCTGTGCAAAGATGACTAGTGCTTAGCGGAGTGAAAGTGCGAACCATATGTTGAAGAAGTGCATACCGCCCTGCTGCCCAATGCACCTTTTTGTGAGGAAATACATGGTGTTGCAGTTCGACAGGGAACCAGAGGAAAATTATGAAGAAAAGCGGACACGATGACGATGCATTCACTGCCATTTCCATTGCTGCCATGTCGTCTCCACCACTTATGTCACCTTTGCCACCAACTGGTACTTGGATGTTCATTTCAGCATCACCTTCTGGGTGCTTCCGATGAGTATACACTAGTAGAAAAGGGGCCAATGGTCCAGGCGGGTCCAGCCCATTAGTCCCGGTTCAAACCAGAACCGGGACCAATGGGGGCATTGGACCCGGTTCGTGAGCCCCGGGCGCCGGCCGGGCCACGTGGCCATTGGTCCCGGTTCGTCTGGACCTTTTGGTCCCGGTTGGAGGGACGAACCGGGACCAATGGTCCTAGCTCCTGGCCCACCACCATTGGTCCCGGTTGGTGGCATGAACCGGGACCAAAGGCTGCCCTTTAGTCCCGGTTCATGCCACCAACCGGGACGAAAGGGTTGGTCCTCGTTGCGGTCACAGTTTAGTCCCACCTCGCCAACCGAAGGGGAATCAGACCGGTTTATAAGCCCCTCCCTCTCTGCCTTGTTGAGCTCCTCCCAAAATGAAAATAGATGCCCTTATACAGGGAATTTCTCTGAAGTTAGTAGAAATTTATTATGAATTTAGGTTGAATTTTCTCTATAAGCGCATCTATGCTCATTTCTGAGTAGTTTTTTTTCTTTTCTGCTATATTTATTTTTTTTCTTTTTATTTCTGAGTTGTAATAAGTCATTAAAAATAAGCACCTATGCTCATTTTTTAGTAAATTTAATCACAACTATTTTTTCTTCTATTTATTTCTGAATTGTAATAAGTCATTAAAAATAAGCATCTATGCTCATTTTTTTAGTAAAGTTAATCACAACTATTTTTGCTTCTATTTATTTCTGAGTAGTTTTTTTATATAGTTTTTTTTTGCTATATTTTTTTTCTTTTTATTTCTGAGTTGTAATAAGTCATTAAAAATAAGCATATATCCTCATTTTTTAGTAAAGTTAATCACAACTATTTTTGCTTCTATTTATTTCCACTACAAGGATACCCCCTATAAAGCAACACATGTTCTACAACGTTTTAACTATATGGTGCAAAAATCACGATAGATACGGATATAAACGATGCATCATATGTGTTGTAGACTTGCACCTCGTGAGACCCTGTTGAGTGCAACCGATCTTTATATGTTGCCATTTATTGTTGCAAATTATATGTGTTATAAAACTACAAATATACATAATTAAAAATAAAAATTAATTCTCCCTCAAAAAAATTGAAATTAATTCAGCGAAAAAAAGGACACGCCGGTACACATGGTTAATAATGTGGCGCGAAAATCTATGCTAACTATCCTAGACAAACCAAATCGCGTGAAGTAACAAATCTTCCTCTTCTATTCTCGATCCATATTGATATTGCCCTTCATATCCGGATCAATCTAGGTCTCTCCCTCCGAGTATGACACAAATCAATCATCCAATCTCCTCTCGTTAGGCTTGAAGGCGAATGGAAAGGGGAGCGGCGAAAAGGCGGTGACGGACTGGCGAGTGGCAGGAAGGCGGCGACGGACAAGGGAGCGGCGGCTATGCGGACAACATAGAAAGGAGAAGAAGCAAGGCAGCGGTAGGAGGGCTGGAATTCGTCTGCTAGCGTCGACTGCTCCTCGGGCCGCCACTCCAACCTTCCCGCCGTCGGTGCGCTGCTCCTCAGGCCGGCCATTTTCTCCCTCGCCGTGCAGAACGGCAAGATTGACCACCGAGGTAAACCTCCCTCCTTCCTTCTCCTCTCATCTAGTCAACTTATTTGTGGGCACCAAGAGACATGGCCGTGGGATGTAGGGGGATTTGGTAGATGACGAAGGGGATGGATTTCAGAGATGTACAGTACCACCTGGGCTATGTTCAGTTGTTTGGACTACCCTCGATGTTCAGACCAATTCCCGATAGTCCGTGAAGGGACTACCAACATAAGTTCTATAGTTGTTTTTGTTTGGACTACTCCGTCAGCTCCCGTGACTGCCAGAATAAGTGCCATAACATTTTTGAAGCTAACCTGACTACCCTGGCTGTGTTGTTTTGTTCGATAGTTGCTTTTTGTGTGTAGATTACCACTGGATTAGTACTGTAACTAAACGTGTTACCGTCTGAGTATTTCACTGATATTATTTGGGTACTTCTGACTAGATTATAGATTTTTTTAGAAACATGTCTATTGCTCTGCTCTTTCTAGAACTTCAACTTTGACGTAACTGAATTATAGCTGTAGCTATGTAACTAAATCTGTTATTTTAGAACACCATTGGTGTTAATTGGGTACTGTCTTCTCGAAAGTGCAGTCGACTTTAGATTTCGGTTGTATTGATTTTCTGAACAATTGGAGAAATGATTCATATGATTTTTCGAGGAAAATGTCGAGTATAGATGCCAATGACATGGTTTGTGTATAGTTTCGGTTGATATTTTTTCTCCACATTTTAAGCTTGTTGTTCCAGTTCACAACTCCAGTCTGCTCGGCAATGGTTTGACTGCTTCAAAACTCGTGGTTGTTTCCTAATCAGGTACTACAAACAATGAATGTGCCACTTCTTTTTCTAGTTGCGCTTTGAGTGCAGATTACTGAAGAACGTGTCCACTCTGTTTGTTTCTAATCTCTTATCTTTTTTAGGGATTTTCTAGCCTATATTGATCTGCTCTCTCCAGAACTTCAAACATTGATGTTCCAATTCCCAACCGCAGTCTGTTATCCTAGCACTGAAAATGGACGTTGGATGATGATTTATCCGCGCTTTATTGATGTCAGAAAAACAATGCTTAGATCATGCTATTTCATTGACAGTAGTGACTTATGTCTGATGGATTAACAAGTGTTACTCTGAATTGGCTAACATAGGCATCGGCTACATGATCTTGTCAGTTTGTTAGCTGCCTTTTGAGATGGAATTGCTGCTGTAACTACATCTGTTCTGTGCTTGCATCATTGATGTTATTTGGACACTTGTATGTCATATGTTTAGATTTTTTTTTCTTTTAGTGAATTGTTAGATTAAAAGGTTTCAGATTGTACAATATGGTCTTTGGGACTAACTGGAACTTTTGCAGCTGCTGCTGGTGTTGTATCATGGTGAAAATTCAGTTGGTCAACAATTGAATTGGACTATTTGAACTTGCTAGCTGCTCTCGTACAAGAGGTGAATGCTAGTTATACTATTTATTGCTTGTGATGTACCATGTGTTCACCAATTTTACGTACCTGTACTATGTGCTCACAAATTTACTGTCATTCTGTGTTGTTGGATGTCAAGTTCACATTGTTAGGAAATAGTGTACAATCTGGTTGCCTTTTCTTTGAACCAAAGATATAGTAAGATGATTTCACTAGTTTTGTAGCCTAAATAACTTGCAATCATCTTTGCGTATAACATGCAGTTTATGAACTGGAAACAAGTATACATTTCTTATATATTGTTGAAAAATGATATAATTTTGAATTTCTGTTGTACAACGATAGGAACTTAAATCGCAAATCAGATATTTACAAGCTAAGCTTTTGCAATTACTTCATGGTTACAACTGCAGTAATATTTGTTATTTTTTGCAGTGTGCAATGGATTTAGAATCCACCAAATTACTATTGCGATTTCCAAGAGAAAGTACACAATACTCAGCTGGTGTAGATGAATTTCTTTTATGTGTCTGGCAATTTCTGTTTGGTGGTTGAAGGAATTGCAGCTGCAACAGTTGATACCTGGAAAAACCGATCTTGCTCGTTGCTCATCAGTTCCTATGTCCCAGGCACACAGGTCCTTTGTCATATTTCCATGTATCAGAAGGGTTGATCTTGGAATTCCTGCCCTTACTTCAGAGACAGGAACTGCAGTTAAACTGTTTTCTGTTGGGCACACTTGTTCATCATGCTGTTTCTGAACTGCTTATGTGTCATGGTTTGTCGAAGAGAGGCAGCTCTCTGCTCGATCTAGTTTTCTTCTGTTAGTGTTCTCCTTACCTGAATATGAAACAGTAACGAGATTTGGAGAAAATATAACGTGATAAACAGCATATAAGTGTTAAATAGGCTGGTTCCATGAACTCGATCAATAGGTAGGTGTCACGCGCAAGACCAGACAGCCTCGCTGTTGGCGCCACCTCCCTGGTTGCCTATTTTCTTTTCTCCCTTTGATCCAAGCAAAAATAAATAAACAGACATAAATTGTAATAAAAAGCAAAATTAAGAGTACTGGACTTCAGTCGTACACATAATATTTTTTAGCCGCACGGAAATATTACGAGGTCACAAATAATGAGGCATGACCGAAAATAAGAAAAAAATTATACTTTTTTAATATAATGCATTAATGGTATTAATGAGAGTTCAATGAGGGGGGATTTCGAAATTGTACGGACGCGGGAGCGGCGACTGCAAAGGCGCTCCCATGCCCGCGCGCCCGTCGTTGGTGGCCCTGCTGTCATGATGGAGTCTGTCACCGCCGCGCCTGCCTGCGGGGCTGCTCGGCTGGGTGGGCTGGCCCATGTGTCCCTAGCGGATGCGCCGATTCCCTATTGGCCGCTGCCCGCCCATGTGTCCCTGGCGGGATGCCCGTCTGCCCCCGCACCCGCGAGGAGACGATGTGCATCAACTGCGGATGCGTCGGGCACTTCCGGGCGGAGTGTATTGCCCCGTAGGTGCCCTCCACCCTTGCCTACTTGGGGTACGGGGTGCCTGATGGGGCGTTTTACAAAGTGGACGCGACCCTAGAGGATCGGCCCGTTTGGCCTCACTTGGCGTCGATCTCTGTCGTCCCTGGCCAAGAGTTGCTGTCGTCCCTGGCGGTGACTGCCGAGGTCATCAAGGCTAAGCTATCAACACACATTGGCGATTACAAAGACAATGTCTTCTCGTGGGAGGCCACTAAGACGGCACCGGTGGTTTTCTCGGTGCCCTTCCCCTCGGTGGAGATGCTCAACGTTTGCACCCCGAGACATTGTCAAGTGTCCTATCGACAAGTTCACGATCTCTATTCAGAAGGTTGTGGTGAAGCCGGACCGGGTGCCTCCTTGAGCAGGTGTGGTTGTTTATCTTGAAGGAAATATGCCCTAGAGGCAATAATAAAGTTATTATATATTTCCTTATTTCATGATAAATGTTTATTATTCATGCTAGAATTGTATTAATCGGAAACATAATACATGTGTGAATACATAGACAATAAAGTGTCACTAGTATGCCTCTACTTGACTAGCTCGTTGATCAAAGATGATTACGGTTTCCTAACCATAGACATGAGTTGTCATTTGATAAACGGGATCACATCATTAGGAGAATGATGTGATTGACTTGACCCATTCTGTTAGCTTAGCACTTGATCGTTTTAGTTTACTGCTATTGATTTCTTCATGACTTATACATGTTCCTATGACTATGAGATTATGCAACTCCCGATTACCGGAGGAACACTTTGTGTGCTACCAAACGTCACAATGTAACTGGGTGATTATAAAGGTGCTCTACAGGTGTTTCCGATGGTACTTGTTGAGTTGGCATAGATCGAGATTAGGATTTGTCACTCCGATTGTCGGAGAGGTATATCTGGGCCCTCTCGGTAATGCACATCACTATAAGCCTTGCAAGCAATGTGACTAATAAGTTAGTTGCGGGATGATGCATTATAGTACGAGTAAAGAGACTTGCCGGTAATGAGATTGAGCTAGATATTGAGATACCGACGATCGAATCACGAGCAAGTAACATATCGATGACAAAGGGAACAACATATGTTGTTATGCAGTTTGACCGATAAAGATCTTCGTAGAATATGTAGGAGCTAATATGAGAATCCAGGTTCCCCTATTGGTTATTGATCGGAGACGTGTCTTGGTCATGTCTACATAGTTCTCGAACCCGTAGGGTCTGCACGCTTAACGTTCGGTGACTCCCCGCTGCCATCACCGCCATGTCGTTGCTCGGATCGCCGTGAAGCAGAAGCCCTACCTGGGGCTTGATAACACATGCGGATGCCTTGTGCATTACTTGGGACGCAGCGGCTGGACAACATCACCGTAGTGCGGCGGCGGCCGAGTGAGCGGAGCGGCGCAATGCGTAGCACCGCACCATGTTTGCGATGTCGGACATCCCGCTGAATTGGGTCCTGGCAAACGCCGCATTGGCGGAGGCCTATGCCATCTACTGGTCCAAGACCACCGTAGAGATGTCCGAGCGGCGCCAGCACTGCCTCAAGGGGAGGGCAGGCGGAACGAGGCGGCGTCCTCGACCAAACGCTGCCCTATGCGTGACGGTGGAATTTATGAAAAATATATGTACAAGTTGTCACTCGCCAGATGATAATAATAAATAATGTAACTTATTTCTCTCCAAATTTTTACTCCCTCATTTTCTTTTTTGGTTTCACACCGATTTTTCCCTTTCCCCTCCCCTGTCTCCCGCCAATAGCGACTAATTCTAGTCAAAAGAAATTAAGCTCGCGCGCTTGATTACCATGGCCCCACCTGTCATACTAATCAACGACGGAGACTAACATCAGGTCTCACGAGGAGTTAACTGCGCCACGAAAATAGGAAACCTCTCGCCCCTCCCCATATCAACACAGATCCCTTCCTCGTCCTGTACGAAGGATCCCTCTCTTGTGCAGATCGATCATGGCGTGCCCTCCCTCACGAACCTCATAGCTGCACCCCCATTCCACGATTGAAGGTTGAGGGCAAAGGAGGCACGTCTTGTTCAGCATCTGGGACGGAAAGCATATCAAACCCCACCACCGGTTTCGTAGAAACAACAGGTAAATACTAGTAAGATTTGAAGATTTTGCCTCCTCCCCCCTTTTTGCTTGAGATCTGGCCCTTCAAAGCTTTGTAATTACTCTTCTCTTGAGTGAATTTGATAGTGCGCACCAAGTGTTTGATAGTTGTCCCCTGTTATTTTTTTAGATTAGAATTTTGGGAACCCTTCACATAGATGGGGTTGTTTCTGATTCTTCCTACACGTCTTCTATAAAGTTACACCTTACATATACTTGATTGAAATTAGCATTTTTAGTGTTTATTCATTAGTATTTACAAAACTGCAGTAATTTCTCTGCTTGAGCTGAGGTCTGTTAGTTGTTCATTACCTGCGGTTGCAGTACTTGAACACTCTGCTTCTTTCATCAGCCTTGGCAAAAAGCTCACAACAGAAAGATACAGATCCTGAAAAGAAGTATCCTCATAGGGCTCACCTGTTCGTCCATACGCACAAGCTGAAAACTTGCAAGAACAAAATCATTAATGCTCATGTGGTATATTTACAACTCTCAACCATTCATTTTTGAATTTGATATTATTTATATTCTTCTTATTTACATTCTTTATGTATTTAGGAAGAGTTGAACGATATTATGGGGAAAAACCCTGAATTAGCAGATAACAGTGATGGCAAGATTGCATGGATAGGAGATGCATTAAACATAGTATTAGGAGATGACAAGCCTGGTCATCTACATGGTTTGGGACTAGTTCCATACCCCAAAAAACCTTTTGATGTTTCTACTTCATGTATATTCCAGAATACACATTTTACTTCGGTGGAGGACACACGAAATGAAGATATGCTAGCATTCAGAGTTGAACTGCAAAAGTTACAGCAAGATAAGAAAAATCAAGATGCTAAAATAATGGAACTACAGGAGCAGATGAGAAGAATGGAAAGACAACCAATCAGGTAAATTTCTACGAACTGTAACCTTCATTTAGTTTGTGGACTAACCTTTCTGTATTTATATCATAGGAAATTTCAGATCCAATGGCTACAATTGGGCTTGAACCTTCGGTTGACGGACATAACTCAAATAGAAAAGTTTGTATCTTGTCAAAGTACTCAATAAAATCCTAAAATTTCACTCTAGAAATTATGTCTCAACTAATATTTATGTAATGTTATATGTAGAGGGTGCTTGCTCCTCCCGTTGATGGACTCCGACTTGTTAAAACACGACCAAGTAATTTACAGAACAAGCAAAGGGGTTCAAATGGTGCAGATTTGCAAACATCAAACAACAATTTTGTTTCAGATAAGGTTTGTCTACTTAAATACTCTTTGGAACCTGTCATTGCTGAGTTTTAAGTTGTTACGCTTGCACTTTTTGTAATTGCATGTACAATACCCAAAAGTTGATTCGTATCATTTTATCCTAGAACAAACAAACTATGGTTCATAATGGTGGCAGTGCACGACAACTAGAAAAAATGTTCTGTTGCACCCAAGGTATCATCATAGTCTCATATCCAAAATTATGATCAAACTATATTGCTCCCATATTTATGTGGTTACTTGTTGCTATCAGAATGTTGTCCAGAACCAAGAAACTTCTGATCATAATTTTAGTGCATGGCAAGGGGAAATAAACCGCTGCACAAAAGGTATATTTCCATTACCATATACAATATGTTCAAAAAATATTATTTCCGATGGTTATGTATCTACTGGTCGTCTTGCTATTATAATGTTGTTCAGAACAAAGAAACTTTGCTTGAGGCTGTCAGTGCGCGTCAGGGAGAAAAAACTTCTGCTTCAAACAAGCTGGTATCTTTTCATAATCACATACACATTTGTGTTCAAACTATGGTGTTTGCTGTTTATTACTTCTTCTTTGGATGATGTTCCTCCTGTAATAACTGCTATTAGACTGTTATCCAGCCCAAAACAACAACAAAAGGTGCTAATGTAAGCAGTAAGAGTTCTCAAAGTGCTTCCCTGAGTTAGTTGGGTGCCAATGAACTACCTGTAAGAGTACTCATTCATTTCATATGCTCCCCTGTTTTTTTCTGTTTTGTCATATGGTAACTTTGGTTTTCTCTACCAGGTAGGAACTAAAATATTCTTGAAGAGCCTGAAAAAATATAACAGGGACGTAGCTCTTGCTACAATTGTGAGTTGTGATCCTAAATTAAACTTGATGGTGCTGAAATTGGAAATAAATTCTGGGCGGTGCATGTCGATATGGCACTTGAGAAAACTGACAATTTGGTATGGAGTCGCAAAAACTGCAATACTCTCGGTAATGCTGAAAAAACAAAGATTGCATGGCCTTCAACCTTCGTACGTAACTAATCTTGCCTTTGTTAGTACTTGCATGATGTCAATGCATTGCGTGTTAACAATTCATTTTATTTTCTTGTTTGTAGATTCAAAGGATACATGGATGAGTATATGGGTGTGTGGCAACTCAACTACAAAGAAAGACGTCGATGGTCCATTTCATGATGATGATGATGATCAATGGATGCTATCAGTTTTAGTTATATCCTAGGGATGACATTCTTGTTGAATGTTGTTCCTCAGTTAAGTTTTAGTTAAGTTGTAGGGATGTTGATGGATGCTTTCGTTTAAGTTTCAGTGTCAGAAAATAGTTAGATTATGCATCACATTTGGATGATGCTCTCCTGTAATAACCACTATTGTAATCCAACAATTTTATCTAATATATGATTTCTTTGTCTCGTTAGTATATTATCTTGTTTTTCCTTCACTTGAAATACATAATTATCACCTTTACATGGAGCATTACTTTAATTGCTAGCAATAATAATAATAATAATAATAATAAATAATAATAATAATAATAATAATTGGAGTGTTGGAAATACTCCGTTGCCAAGCAATGGGATTTTGATTCTTGTACATTAAACACCAACATATAAAAGTGTTGTAGAAGTCCGTTTTAACTTTTGTAGTCTTGCAACGGTCCTTTTACCAACGGCAATATAAGCGTTGCATTATGCGCTAGCAACACTGGATAAGGCTACGCATCCCAAACCGTTGGTAAAGACACTAGCAACGCATATATGGACTTTTAGATACGGAAAAATGCGTTGCTATAGGGGGGGTCCTGTTGTAGTGTTCTGAATTGTAATAAGTCATTAAAAATAAGCATCTATGCTCATTTTTTTAGTAAAGTTAATCACAACTATTTTTGCTTCTATTTATTTCTGAGTAGTTTTTATATAGTTATTTTTTTCTTTTTTGCTATATTTATTTTTTCTATTTCTGAGTTGTAATAAGTCATTAAAAATAAGCATCTATGCTCATTTTTTAGTAAAGTTAATCACAACTATTTTTGCTTCTATTTATTTTTGAGTAGTTTTTTATATAGTTTTTTTTCTTTTCTGCTATATTTATTTTTTTTCTTTTTATTTCTGAGTTGTAATAAGTCATTAAAAATAAGTCATTAAAAATAAAAAAGAGGCGCAATGCTCGTTAATTTGCTTCACGCCTTTCGGGATAGTGTCAACTACACTACACATAGCTCTGTGCAGTCTACCCTATTCCTCAAGGCTTGAAGCTAACCAACGTGCAGGTGAACATTGAGCCTCTTCTTCATCGTCTCTGCACTCAGGGCTTATAAACAGCTACGAGTGCCTCTCGCTTGGCGAGGTGGGACTAAAAAAACAGCTGCAAAAAGAATCAACTAAAAAACAGCTGCAGAAAAGAAAAAATTAGACGGGTCCATTGGTACCGGTTGGTGGCACCAATTCATATTGTGTAATTTAGATTGTGTAATTAATTTGTTCATATTATGTTAGATTTTTTTTCTGTTAGTAGATTTTTTTGTTAGATTAGATGTGTAGATTTTTTTGTTAGATTAGATGTGGTGTAATTTAGTATGTAGTTCATATTGTGTAATTTAGATTGTGTAATTAATTTGTTCATACTATGTTAGATTTTTTTAGTAGATTTTTTTGTTAGATTAGATGTGTAGATCTTTTTATTAGATTAGATGTGGTGTAATTTAGATATGTAGTTCATATTGTGTAATTTAGATTGTGTAATTAATATGTAGTTCATATTTTTAGTAAGTACTATTTTATTTTATTTATAGTAAGTGCTTCATATATATATAGTTGAACTAGCTAGTTGATTTAATAAACTAATAAATTTTACTATATATAGAAGTAGTTTGTTTTTAGTAAGTAGTACTTTATTTATAGCGGGACGGCTACGGCGTCGGGGCGGGGCGGCGACGGCGTCGGGGCGGGGCGGCGATGGCGAGGTGGCGGCAGGGGACGGCGCGCGGCGTCGGGAGAGATCGAACTCGGGGCGGGGAGGCAGTGCTACTTATACAGCAAAGGCTTTGGTCCCGGTTCGTACGGCAAACCGGTACCAATGCCCGCCTTTTGTCCCGGTTTGAGCCACCAACCGGGACCAAAGGCCTCTTTTCGGCAGCCCAAAGGGCGGGAAACGAGGACCTTTGGTCCCGGTTGGTGGCTCCAACTGGGACAAAAGGTGGGCATTGGTACCGGTTGGTGGCACCAACCGGTACCAAAGAGGGGCATTGGTACCGGTTGGCGCCACCAACCGGTACCAATGGACCCGTCTAATTTTTTATTTTCTGCAACTGTTTTTTAGTGGATTCTTTCTGCAGCTGTTTTTTTAGTCCCACCTTGCCAAGCGAGAGGCACTCGCAGCTGTCTATAAGCCCTGAGTGCATAGACGATGAAGAAGAGGCTCAATGCTCACCTGCACGTTGGTTAGCTTCAAGCCTTGAGGAATAGGGTAGACTGGACAGAGTTATGTGCAGTGTAGTTGACACTATTCCGAAAGGCTTGAAGCAAATTAACGAGCATTGCGCCTCTTTTTTTATTTTTAATGACTTATTTTTAATAGTTGTGATTAATTTTACTTAAAAAATGAGCATAGATGCTTATTTTTAATGACTTATTACAATTCAGAAATAAATAGAAGAAAAAATAGTTGTGATTAACTTAACTAAAAAATGAGCATAGATACTTATTTTTAATGACTTATTACAATTCAGAAATAAAAAGAAAAAATAAATATAGCAGAAAAGAAAAAAAATTATATAAAAAACTGCTCAGAAATGAATAGAAGCAAAAATAGTTGTGATTAACTTTACTTAAAAAATGAGCATAGATGCTTATT
>NC_041386.1:747422645-747452724 GCF_002162155.2 Triticum dicoccoides | reverse complement strand
AAAGAAAAAAAACTATATACTGCTCAGAAATGAATAGAAGCAAAAATAGTTGTGATTAACTTTACTTAAAAAATGAGCATAGATGCTTATTTTTAATGACTTATTACAATTCATAAATAAATAGAAGAAAAAATAGTTGTGATTAACTTAACTAAAAAATGAGCATAGATGCTTATTTTTAATGACTTATTACAATTCAGAAATAAATAGAAGAAAAAATAGTTGTGATTAACTTAACTAAAAAATGATCATAGATGCTTATTTTTAATGACTTATTACAACTCAGAAATAAAAAGAAAAAATGAATATAGCAGAAAAGAAAAAAAACTATATTAAAAACTGCTCAGAAATGAGCATAGATGCGCTTATAGAGAAAATTCAACCTAAATTCATAATAAATTTCTACTAATTTCAGAGAAATTGAATATGAATTTAGATTAAATTTCCTGTATAAGGGCATCTATTTTCATTTTGAGAGGAGCTCAACAAAGGGAGAGAGGGAGGGGCTTATAAACCGGTCTGATTCCCCTTCGGTTGGCGAGGTGGGACTAAACTCTGACCGCAACGAGGGCCAACCCGTTAGTCCCGGTTGGTGGCCTGAACCGGGACTAAAGGGCAGCCTTTGGTCCCGGTTCAAGCCACCAACCGGGACCAATGGTGGTGGGCCAGGAGCGAGGCACATTGGTCCCGGTTCGTCCCACCAACCGGAACCAATAGGTCCAGATGAATCGGGACCAATGGCCCACGTGGCCCGGCCGGCCCCCGGGGCTCACGAACCGGGTCCAATGCCCCCATTGGTCCCGGTTCTGGATTGAACCGGGACTAATGGGCTGACCTGGCCTGGACCATTGCCCCCTTTTCTACTAGTGATTATTGTTGAGAGAACAGTTCACAATATAGATAACTTCGACAACAAGGTTTCGTCCATCCGCATCTATTATCTAAGCATATCCTCTTACAATTCTTCTCAAATCATGATAGACTATAAGTTATCGCTAAGTGTGGAATAAACATCACTCATCTGCTCCATAATGACTACTAGAAGCACAGGGCGCGTTTTGCCGCGCCCCCGAGGCCTTTAGGACTTCATAATTTCCCCCTTGTGTCTTGTTAAAACAAGAGCAATCGACATTTACCAACAGAACCAAAAAGTAGCTCGCTTCTCTATTGTAGTTGTTGGGCAAAGTGGGGGAAACTGACAATGATTTGTTTTGTTGTAAATCAATGGAGATTTATCACTTGATGCTTGTAACTTGCATATATACTATCCAGCTTCACTCACATCCATATTCTATCCAGCTGAAGTTTTGAATGATTTAGTTGATGACAATATTGATGTGTGAGAACTGTTTTTTGCAACCGCATCTGCTGGTGGCGATATCCATCATCCTGGACATATTCATCGGCCTCGGCGTGGGCATGATCGACAACTCCATCATCGTCGAGTTCTCAGGCGGACGACAATGGACCCGGCCCAACCTCACGTGTCACACAACAGCAGCCGGTTTGGGTATCCAGCCAGCCGTTAGCCGATGAGGGACAACGTAATGCCGCCATCGACGTTGAGAATCTGGATGTCCCTCCAGCATGTGAGCGACAGGTGTTTTCTTGCAGCATGTGAGGAGCTATCATGGTGCCACGATGTACAAAGCATGCCAGACAAATCAACTTGAAGTATCACTCTGCTCTCCGTCCAAATCACCACCTAGTGTGTCTTCATGCAATCGTGTTCCATCGGATGATGAGATTCAGGAACCAGACAACCACCGAGCCACGAAGCCACTTCCATACAATTTAAACGGGCATTCAACTTATCCCACTTACCCTGCATAAACAAGACGTGTCTGCTGGCATCCCACATAACCTAAGTGGCAGTAGTGGACGGAAGCGGGCTGTCCACGGAGCATCCTACTTGCACCCTGAGAGGTAATGGATGGTAGTAATAGGGTTTGTTGGTATAGTGTAACACATTACACGTTTTATCTATTCATATTCCATAAAATCCTAGAAGGGAGGGGGGCTATCGCCCCCTAATCCCAATTCAATTCATTGTCGTTTGGAGATTTGAAGTCATCAGAGGTCTTGCATCTGCCTTATTCTACCTTCATGAGAGGTGGGAGAAAGTTGTCATCCACCGAGAGATCAAAGCAAGCATTGTGCTTCTTGATGGTGAAATGAATGCCCGCCTAGGTGATTTCAGCCTTTCAGAGACAATGCGTGTTTTTGGCACGAGGGATATTTCGCTCCAGAGCTGGTGTGCACCAGTAAGGCAATACCTCTAACAGATGTCTATGCATATGGCATTTTCGTTCTCGAGGTAATATGCGGACGAAGGCCTATTATCAGCAACAATCACAGCCATGCAGAGGATGATTGCTCAGAAATACTCCCTCTGTAAACTAATATAAGAGTGTTTAGATAACTAAAGTAGTGATCTAAACGCTCTTATATTAGTTTACAGAGGGAGTAGTAATTTACTGGGTTGTCGAGCATTGGCGCAAAGGGTCACTGTAAGACACACTGGACAGGAGGTTACAAGGTGGCAACTGCAATCCTGATGAGGTATGACCAGCTAGTGGAGGAAGGGCCAAGACTTCGGTTACAGGCGTCGCTGAAACATTGATAAACCGCTCTCCTTTGTGCACACATTCTGGGCCTTACATTGCTATCATCAGGTGCCAAAAATAATTATGTTTCTTGTCCGTTCGTAGCTCGAAGAGATGTACTTATGTCTATGTTGTAATAAGACCTTAAGATGTACACAAACTGGAATCCATGGACAAATATGCACACGCTGCATATTACTTGTGTTATCTATATATTAGTCTCCAACATGAATGTACTCAACATGTTCATGTCATAGGAGAGGAGAAGCAACTATTAATTGGATCGACTGTGTGCCTAGCCTATACAATGAGACTTCCCGATGCAACTCTGTTTTGCTGCACCGGTATGTTTCGTTCCCTGCCGACGAAGGTACATAACACACATGAGAAGAGCAGTGTAGATCATCACGTCTTCTTCCCCCATCTATTCATGTGTTCCATTCAATCTCTATTCATAACTGCCAAAGGATCAGTTACCGTCTGGAACTGAACCTCAATAGTACTAGGATCAGTTAGTATTAGCAGTGTCATATTCTTAGTAGTACCTTTGTATTCTGCTGCTATAGCCTATAGCCAGCATCATCTTCTTAGTACTACTACGTATACTATTCAAATGATGCTTCTCTCCACAAAGTGTGAGTTTTTAGTCTACTCTCCCTTGGTAATAGTAGTACAAGCACAGGCAAGCCCAAGTATTTATTAACTGATAAAAAGGTTTTTACGAGAACAACAAACAGATTTTTTTCCTTTTTCTTTTTTGAAAAAGGAGGATCACCCACATCCTCTGCATCAGACTGATGCATGCAGCCATATTATTAAAAGAAATATCCAAAAGGTCTGCGGCGTAGTAGACACACAAGTAGTGCTTTTCGGTTTTAACATCGAGTCCACATAGCTAATTATTCAACATATAACATATTATAATCAACGGGCTCAACAATACATCAATTCTAGAATGCAACGAATAAATAATCCCACGAGTCGGGCATACACAAGCACATGCACAGCCAGCCTCAATAAACTGTTTTGTTCGGAATTGGTTCAATCAAATTCCAGTAAGCACCTCCTCTTGAGAAGGCTTCCTTCAAGTTGGGGCAGCAATCGATATGTAGCATTTCAAGAGCTGGGAGCTGCTGTACGAGGCCCTCCGGTAGTGTCTCTAACCTTCTGCATGCAAAAAGCTGTAGATCCTTGAGCCGAGGGAATGATACAACCGCTACTTGTCCTGCCACCTCCTGGTGCCATCTCTCTAGCTTAGACATGGACCAGAATGACATGGTTTCCTGTTTAGGAAAGAAGGATGGTGCAGAAATACAAGATACACCATTGTCTATATGATCATTACCAACACACATACTTGTCAAGCTATCCAAATCAGGCAAATACAAGTCTTTGAGAGAGGACAGCTGCCATAATGGTGGAAGATCCTTGCAGCTCCCGCAGTTTGTCAGATTAAGTCTACTGAGATGTTCTAACAATGTAGAGTTGTGCATCCATGATGAAAATTTAGCACCGGTATAATTAAATAACTTTAAAGCTTCAAGGCTTTTGTGAGGACGAAGGCCTCTAAAATTCCATCTGCATTAGTATCTACTTCGTCTTCATCGCTTCTTATAATACCTCCATGCCAATCAAGTGACAATCCTTTCAAATTATGCTTTGGCGGATATATTGCATTGTTTAGCATTTTCTACACTATGCACTTTTCTCAGCCATCTCAAAGAAATACCACCACCTAGATTCAAATCTTTCAGTTGATCAATTCCTCGGCCCGCGTCGCTATCAATGACATAAGTCGTCAATGTTTGCAGAGAATTCAGCTGACCAATACCTTGTGGCATGCGCTCCAAGCATCCACACCCTTTGAGGAAGAGGTGTCGAAGACTGCTCATATATCTCATGTCTTCTGGTAATTTCACAAGGTTATCACAATCATTCAGCTTCAATGTTTGCAGGTTATACAACATTGTAGTGGCGTCAGGAAGTGCAAATATTTCAGAATCAGAACAATCTAGATAGCGAAGATGCTTCAAGTGTGTCATATGTGTTAAGATTGATGATGTTTGCAATGCTCATAAGTACATGAATTTTGGCATGGCCATACTCAGAGACTTGTCCGTATCCAGCCTTCGGACAAATATTGTGCGGGCTCGGGGAGCTAAAATTTCCTTCATGTTTGCAATAATATTATTAGTGACATAATCAAGTGACAAATGTTGAACCTGGTGCTATAATGAATTGGTATTTGTGGATCCTTGCATAATTTCCTGAAGATTCTTGCAGAATAAAGCATTCATTTCCGCTTACGGAGTCAGCGAGATCATGCATGAGATCATGCATCTTGCAAGTAGTTACACTCTGGTTGACGTAGTCCCATTGAATCTCCACGTCTTGGAGGAAACATCTCCAAAGCAGCACGTCAAAAAATTGTTGGCCTCTTGTTTCTGATGCAATAAAGTCATTTGCCATCCATAACTGTATTAACATGTCTTTATCCATCGGGATATCCTTGGGAAAAATAGCACAAATGGAAAAACATATTTTTTCTTCTGATGAAAAGTGATCATAGCTTAACTGTAGTGCAGGTACAATCCCAGTAGTTTTGAGGATGTCATCCTTCCAGACATCACTATCCATAACACAAACCCACTCACTATGGTTCTTCTTTGAACGAAGTAAAGCTGCTATGGTCTTGATAGCAAGGGGCAATCCCTTACACTTGTGGTTAATACTCTCAGCCATTGAAAATCAGTTTGTCTTGCTGTTCCACTTCCCTTCCAAATGCGATTCTATGAAAAAGTTCCCATGATTGATCCTCAGTCAGACATGATATCTGATGTGGGGGAAGTGTGCCCATGATAGAAGCAACTTGACTGCTGCGGCTTGTCACAATTATAGCACTACCTGAGCTAGCATGTGAGTTTAGCAATGATCTCAAATTATCCCACTTTTGTCCATCTTCATTCCAAACATCATCCAGCACTAGGTATGGTACCTTCTGTTGCCCAAAACACTACAAAGTTCCTTCTGCAGTGCTTCCATCTGAGTCAAATCACACTTGTTCATGGTGGCCACTTCTATTACACATCGGACGATTTCTTCATCAACGAACTTGTCAGAGACACAGATCCATAAGACCAACTCAAAATGATGCTTCACCCTCTGATCACTGTGCACAAGTTGGGCAAGGGTGGTCTTACCAATTCCCCCCATACCAACTATAGGGGAGCACCATGACATTACTATTATCGTCATTGTTGTTGTCAGAGTAATGGAGCAATATCTTCACCACTTGTTGGGTAGACGTCTATGGTGCTGGTACTGTAGCAAAACAAGAAAAATAATGAAAAAGCAACGCGCTCTAGAGGGAATCAAACTCTAGACGTCGCGGTAACAAAGTGCTGCCAATAGCCATCTGAGCTCATAATTCTAAGTGAGCTTTGATTTTATGCGAACATATCTTGGAAATTATAATCAATTTCTTAAAAGGTAAGTAATGTTTCAAAGTTTGAACTTTTTTGAAGATCGCGAACAAATTTTGAAATTCAATATTGTTTTGAAAATGAACATTGTTGAAATGGTTAACATTTTTTGAATCCCGAACATATTTTCCAATTGTGAACACTTTATGAACATGCAAACATTTATTTAAAATTGTGAACAAATTTTCAAAATTCCTTTTTTTATAAAAGCAAACAAATTCTGAAAAATGTGATCATTTCTTGAAAATTTGAAAACCCCTTGAACAATTCCAAAAGCTGAACATTTTTTGAAATTCTCGGACAATTTTTAACCCATAAAAAAATTTGAAAAACAGGAACATTTTTTAGGATTCAAAAAATTTCAAACCACGAATATTTTTGGAAAACTCATGAACAAATTTTGAATTTTTGAAAAAAAATCAGAAAAAAGTAAACATCGCGAACATATTTTAAACATCACGACTAAATTTTGAAATTTAATATTGTTTAGAAAAAGAACATTTTTGAAATTGTTAACATTTTCGAATCCCAAACATATTTTCCAATTATGAACACTTTTTTGAACATGCGAACATTTATTTAACAATGTGAACAAATGTTCACATTTCGTTTCTTTATAAAAGTGAACAAATTTTGAAAAAAAAGTGATCATTTCTTTAAATTTTGGAAACCCCTTGAACAATTTTGAAACCTGAATATTTTTAGAAAATGCTCAAACGATTTTTAATTCGTGAACCAAACTTGAAAAACGATAACATTTTTTTGAGATTAAAAAAAAATTGAACCACAAATATTTTTGAAAAACTACTTAACATATTTTGAATTTGTGAACAAATTTCAGAAAACGGGAACTTTTTTGAAAACATGAATATTTTTGTAAAATCCTGAACATATTTGGAACGTATTTTATTCTAAATTTGTGAAATTGAAAAAAAAATAACATTTTAGAAATTCCGAATTCAAACTTTTCTAAAATAAACAAAATGAAAAAGAGAAAATAATATAATAGAAAAATAAAACAGAAATGGAAAATAAAAACTTGAAAAGGAAGAAAGAAGAAAAGAAAAGAGACAGAAACAGGGAAAAAAACTGAATAGTTGAAAACCCGTAAAACCAGCTTGGAAACCTTCTAGAAGGTTCCTAAAACCAGGATCCTGTAGCACGGTAATCCACCAGCAGTTGGCTGGCTCATGTCTGTAGCTCGCACCTGTTTCCTGTGTGTTCCCTCGACAGTTCCTGTATTGATTAAATATTCTAAATACATATATTTAAAACATTAATTAATTTTAGTTTTTAAATGTATATCTTACTTTCTGAAAAATGTTCGCGCAGTAGAAAAATGTTGGCGTAAATTTTATAAAATTTTGACAGCATTCAGAAAAATGCTCATGCGATTCGAAACAATTCAGACAATTAAAATGTTGATAGTCTTAAAAAATGTTCATGCATTTCAAAAATACATGATTCTGACATTCTTGTAAAAGAATATGTATACAATATATCTCTAGTTACGTGTATAACGGTCAAAACATGCAAGGAAGATATTTGTCCCCATGAAAGCTAATACTTAGTGGAACAAAAGATAGGACATTCGCCACTTAATACCATGGATGTCAATTCTTCGTGAAACTTCATATGCAAATACTAGGTAGAGAACACCCTACCAAGTGAAGCACAATCTTCTCCTTTGTTGCCGATTTAAGTTTTGTGTCTGGACTAGACTGGTTCGTCGTAGTGTAATCGGATCGAGTATATAGAAATAAACAAGGGTTAAAGAGCTAGCGTGTGGGAAGTCGACCCGTTCTAGTCAGCAGTACGAAGTTGTGTATATAGTAGTCAAAACATGCAAGGGGAGGGGATTGTCACCATGTAGAAGTGCATGCTCTAGCCAATGCAAACAAAAGACTGATCTAATGGAAGAGACTAGGCAGCACATTATACGTCAAACACTCCCCTCACGTGTGCCTCCCTCAGGCTTAAACGTGGACCGAAAGTGGGCCGCAATTTAATTGCGCCAGCCGGGTCTTGAACTCAAAACCTCTTGGATTTGATATCATGTAGAAGTGCATGCTCTAGGCAATGCAACCAAAAGACCGATCTGATGGAAGAGACTAGGCAGCACATTATACGTCAACATCCACGTGAGCGGCGTTCGAAAGCTAATGTTGAGTGGAACGGAAGACATGACATCCTTTTCATGGAACAATATTACATAGGTTCAGAACTTGCTTGGCAAGAAATTTTATTACCCGAGTTTTTGACTTTGACTTGAATTGTTGTTCCGGCCAGAGTCAAACGGAGAATGGTCGGCACCCTTCTCCGGATTCATTCCTGAATTCACACGTGCAGCTCAGTTGTGGCCAATCATCGCGTATTCACATCAGTATCTTATCTAGTATCCTTTTTGGACGCGATGGTGACTATTTTGTTTTGTTTTTTGTTTTGTTGAAGAGTACGATGGTGACTATTGCCAGAATGCATGAGTAGGACGGAGCACCCAAGCCAACCGCCAACTGGCCCACGGATCCCTGCCGGCTGCCGCAAAAACTAGAGATGGACGGACCAAGTCGTTCTAACTTCTAAATCCAATCTTCTAAGCTATACATCACATACGAGGATTGACTAGTATAGCATGCATACGCCTCCATTTTGTTTTCACTCTGCATGTGTAAAATAGTTGTATATGTTGTGCAAGGCAAAAAAATTTTACGGAAAAGCCTAAGGGCGTATATTAAGTATATCACACGTCCTTACAAACACACCCTTTTATTACTGCGGTATGGCTGGGTTCGGGCTTGAATGACATTGTAAAAACGGTGTTGGCTGATTTGCCGCCTTAAGTAATAGAATCCCCTTCACCCCGCAAAAAAAAGTACCCTTGTAAAAAACGAAAATCACGTCCAAATCAGGACAGTGCATCCTATGACGGCCGCTGTTATCGGATGTTGGAATGCCCTTAGCCTCCCCAGTAGTTGTGCAAATCAATATGATGTAGATGTGAAGCCGAAAGAGAAGCAATAATTCCTATAAAAAGGTTGAACTTGGATATTTTATACTAACCAGAACAAGAAGAATTAGGAGGAGCCAACCGCCTCGTCCCTATGAGAGGTCGTGAAGTATGACATGCCATCAATATGTCTAGTTGGCATTGCATGGGTTTGCGTGATACTTGCTATGGTAAACCCCCCCCCCCATACACACACACACACTACAGGAAGTATGAACTGTTATGAATACATAAGCATATAACTAGGAGACAATTAAGTTGTGATTGGTCAGAAGGGGGGGGGGCACTAGCCCCCCGCCTCCTCTCACACCTCTGCCAAGAAATATGTATAGATATAGGCTTCGAGAGAGAGTGTTGCTTTTTGTCTCTCTTGCTATTTATTTGGTTGAACTTTATTGTGTGCTTGTTTGATACCTTATGTCCTTGTGTGAGATACTTGTATGATCATGTGTTTGTTCATATGCTACTTTAATGTTTGCTTGGATGATATTATCTCTTATATCCATATATGATCATTCACTTTGCTTGCTGATGAGCGCATGCTTTTAATTGCTATGATTTTGAGTGCTCCACCAAGATGTATGTGACATGGAAAAGTAACATGATACTAATCGATTGTGCATTTGCATTCAAAAGCAAGTCTTGAATAATGCATAAATTTAGGGGGAGCTCTTGCTTATCACATACTTCTCAAAGCGATAATGTATTTCGATCTTACTATCATTGTCGAAGCTTTGATCTATATATTGTCATCAGTTACCAAAAAGGGGGAGATTGAAAGTGCAACTATCCCTAGGTGATTTTGGTAATTATTAACAACATGTAGCTCATTGAACTAATGCTATTTCAAGATGAATATTTCAGGAAAGTTCAATGATTGGCATGGCATGGATTAAGAATATGGACCCCTCAAAATGCTAAGGACAAAGGATTGGCTCAAGCTCTAAAGCTCAAGACTCTACATTTTACTTTTAGTGATCCAAGATCACATTGAGTCCATAGGAAAAGTCAATACTATTAAAAGGGGGTGAGGTGTTGCTTAATGGCTTGCTTGCTCAAAGTGCTTAGTGATATGCTCCAAAAACCTTCAACCACTTTCTCATATCCACATATGTCCCAAACTAAAAAGTCAAACTTGGCCCCACCGATTTGATCTATCCGGCGCCACCGAGTTCATTTGACATAGCCACTGCCAGAAACCCTATTCACTTCGGTCTCACCGATAGGGATCTCGGTCTCACCGAGATGGGATTGCAAACTCTCTGTTTCCCTTCGTAACGTTTTGGTCTAACCGATATGAGCGATCGGTCCCACCGAGTTCGCAATGCAAACTCTCTGTTTCCCCTTCGTAACGTTTCGGTCTCACCGAGATGAGCGAATCGGTCCCACCGAGTTTGCCTGACCAACTCTCTGGTTAGCTTATTACCAAAGTCGGTCCCACCAAGTTTGTGTAGTCGGTCTCACCGAGATTACGTTATGCCCTAACCCTAAAGAAATCGGTCCAACCGAGTTGACATGTCGGTCCCCACCGAAATGCCTAACGGTCACATTATGAACTAAATCGGTCTGACCGAGTTCTTTGATTCGGTCTCACCGAGTTTGGTAAATTGTGTGTAACGGTTAGATTTTGTGTGGAGGCTCCCTCCACCCTCTCTTCATTCGTGGAGAAAGCCATCAGAACATGCCTACACTTCCAGCATTCATTTTCTGAGAGAAAACCACCTACTCATGTGTTGAGGTCAAGATATTCCATTCCAACCACATAAATCTTGATCTCTAGCCTTCCCCAAGTTGCTTTCCACTCAAATCATCTTTCCACCAAATCCAATCCTATGAGAGAGAGTTGAGTGTTAGGGATACTATCATTTGAAGCATAAGAGCAATGAGTTCATCATCAACACACCATCTATTACCTTTTGGAGAGTGGTGTCTCCTAGATTGGTTAGGTGTCACTTGGGAGCCTTCGTCAAGATTGTGGAGTTGAATCAAGGAGTTTGTACGGGCAAGGAGATCGCCTACTTCGTGAAGATCTACCCTAGTGAGGCAAGTCCTCCGTGGGTGATGGCCATAGTGGGATAGACAAGGTTTCTTCTTCGTGGACCCTTCGTGGGTGGAGCCCTCCGTGGACTCGCGCAGCCGTTACCCTTCGTGGGTTGAAGTCTCCATCAACGTGGATGTACGATAGCACCACCTACCGGAACCACACCAAAAATCTCCGTGTCTCCAATTGCATTTGCTCTCTCAAACTCCTCCCTTTACCTTCATGTGCAATGTTTTACATTCCGCTGCTATACTCTTTGAATTGCATGTGTAGGTTGATTGCTTGACTTGTGTAAAGTTGCTAAAATCTGCCAAGACTTAAAATTGGGAAAAAGCTAGATTTTTATTTGGTCAAGTAGTCTAATCACCCCCCCCCCTCAAGACATACTTTCGATCCTACAGTAGCTCGCCATCCCCCATTGCCCATCATAGCAAAAGTCCTCACTAGTTAGTAGCTTATGCGGTTGTCGGTTGAAGCAAAAAAGCAACGCGGCTGTAGAACGGGGTCGACGCCGGTGATGGTTTGTAGCAAAACGAGGCATTGTTTGCCATCCTGGTCGGGTCGTATCTCTGCCATGAATGGATGTAGCAAAAATCCTCGCCGTTTGTAGCAACAATTGGCGACGATTGCAGCAAAAAAAGTCATCTCCGTCGTCATGGGTCATAGCTCCGTCATGGGCCGTGGATGGATGTAGCAAATTGCCGTCACCATGGTAGCAAAAAGTGAACGGTTGCAACAAAACAATGTCGTCGCCTTCGGCCGTAGCTTATGTCACCTCCCGTTGAAGCTTTTTGTTTCACCCGTTGTAGCTTTTCCCACGATGCTTGTAGCTTCTCAGGCGCCAGTTGCAGCTTCCATGGGTACCCACCCCAGCTTTGTGTATCTCGGCTCAAGCTTTTCTTCTCACCGGTGGTAGCTTTCTCAGGTGCGGGTTGCAACATATGTTTGTTGTTGTCTCCAGCTCCGGCTGGTGCTGGTCGCAGCACCCACGTTGGGTGGCGCCGTTTTAGTTTCCAGGTTTGTAGGAAGGAGAGAAAAGGCACCATGAAAAGAGCTCCAAAATCCTCTAGGGAAAGCTAATACTTAGTGGAACAAAAGACAGGACATTCGCCACTCACTGCCATGAATGTCATTTCTTCGTGAAACTTCATATGCAAGTACCAGGTAGAACACCCTACCAAGTGAAGCATAATCTTCTCCTTTGTCGCCGATTTAAGTTTTGTGTCCGGACCAGACTCGGTCGTCGTGATGTAATCGGATTGAGTATATATATATATAAACAAGGGTTTAAGAGCTAGCGTGGGGAAGTCAACCCGTTCTAGTCAGTAGTACGAAGTTGTGTATATATAGTAGTCAAAACATTCAGGGGAGGAGATTTGTCCCCGCGAGCGAGCGGCGTTCGAAAGCTAACATTGAGTGGAAAGGAAGACATGACATCCTTTTCATGGAACAATATTACATTATAGGTTCAAAACTTGCTTGGCAAGAATTTTTATTACCCGAGTTTTTGACCTTGACTTGATTATATAGTACGGTACATCAAAAGGAACGGAGTATACTTTACCTGCCTGAGTTTGACTTGGATTGTTGTTCCGGCCAGAGTCAAACGGAGAATGGTCGGCATCCTTCTCCGGGTTCGTTCCTGAATTCACACGTGCATCCATCCTAGCTCAGTTGGAGCCAATCATCTCATACACATCAGTATCTTATCTAGTATCCTTTTTGGACGTGATGGTGACTATTTTGTTTTTTGTTTTGTTGAAGAGTACGATGGTGACTATTGCCAGAATGCATGAGTAAGACGGAGCAACCCAAGCCAACCGGCCCACGAATCCCAGCCGGCTGCCGCAAAAACTATGGACGGAACACGTCGTTCTAACTTCTAAATCTAATCCTCTAAGCTAAACATCACAGACGAGGATTGACTAGTAGCATGCATATGTTGGAAATATGAGCAATTTACCGAATGATTTTATTAACATAAATAGTAGATAAAACATGGCTAGTATAGCAGTGATAAAATAAGCCATGCGATTTGACAAACAGAAGGTAAACAGCATGCTCATATGTGAACCGTAACTAAACATATCTAGAGCAGACAGTATAGCAGGTTGCACATATGAAATAGAGTCTAACATATCTAGGGCAAATACTAGAACCAGGAACTGTAGCAGAACCTCTAATAGAAAGGGGAGAGACACGTACGTGACAGCAGCAGGAGCAGAGGCACTGGACTTCGGGCCGGTGTCCTCCATGTCGTCGAGGAGGTTGTCGACGTCGGGGAAGTAATCGTCGTCGGGGAAGTAGTCGTCGGAGTCCGGGACGTCCGTGACGAAGAAGTCAGTAGTCGCGCAGAGCGCTCCCCAAAAACCTTATCACCCTTCTCCCGTACATGACTCAAAAGGTGCGGTTCCGGAGGCCTACTGTCCCGACCAGCGGTGCACGCCGCAAGCCGGGATGAGGAAGAACGTAACAGCAGCGCAGTGCTCAGGAACTTGTGGCGAGAGGAGGAAGAGATTCTGGTGCGTCTCTCTGAGAGGAGCGACCTCCCTTTTATAGGCGCAAGAGAAGGAGGCGAGAGGCTGCGCCGGGAGTTGAAGGGAACGCGGGAGACGAAACGAACAGGCAACAGCCGAAGAGGCGCGCCGTTCGGATTCAGTGTCCACTACAGAAAAAAATGTTTCAGCTTTCGAGTGACCTTTTGTATACCCGTAGTGCGTGGCAAAAATTTAGACATCGGCTCGGCTCATTCCCGCAACCCGCGGCGCGGCGCTTCGTGACGAGGCGAGGCGAGGCGAGGCGAGGCGAGGCGAGGCGGGCGGCGGAGGAGGAGCGCGCGTGGATGTCCACCTTGTTCTCATGCTCATACAAATAGGGAAAGAACCTCCCTTATAAGGAGATCCAACTCCCACTCAACTAGCAATGTGGGACTAAACATTAGTAATATCCCTTGCCTTGCACAAATGGGCTAAGTGGGCCTCTAGGATTTATTTAGGAATTTCTGAAATAGTTATTGGGCTGTCCAAAAATAGACTAAATTCCAGCAATCCCCCACCAGATCCCAGAGGCACACAAAGTTTGCCTTTGGTTCTAAAACACTGTTTATATACCGGTACTGCAGTGGAGACTGTTAAGTTGAACTTCCACCTAGAACTCTATGCTACACTAGTAAGCAACTTGAACAGTGGACTGGGCCTTGAACTGCAAGTTTTCTGTGAATCTAGGTTCACATAAAGCCTTGACCGATACGTGGCTACTGTGGGTCTTCCCCGCGGGTGGAGCTTATGCGTCATACTCCGAGACCTTTCATGAGTTTACTAGAGAGAACCCTACTCTCATAGATTGCGACGTTTAATAATCAGACTCATATAGGTGCGTTCTTCAAAAGATGTTCTGCAGGACAACATCTCTGCTCCAAAGAGCCACTTAGAACACATTAAGATATACATCAACCTGCCATGCAGATTAGGAGAGTATTGCATCTTCATGGAGTGGTATTTTTAACAGTAAGGATACTCTCCTCCCAGTTGACCAACAGCTTGTCTTCCACATCTAATTCACGGGATCTCCGATCACAAAGAATAGGTTACCACTGTGAACAACTCATATTGTGGGTCTCATACCCATCTCTCTCGATGCATTATCTATCACATTACGTGATAGACCCTTAGTAAAAGGATCTGCCAGTTTTTTAGACGTTTGGATATAATCCAATGCAATAACTCCGGAGTTTTTGATTTTTCTGACAGACTTTAACCTTCTCTGAACGTGTCTTGATGACTTCATGTTATCCTTTGAGCTGCTCACTTTAGTGATCATAGTTTGATTGTCACAGTTCATAAGGATACCCGGTACAGGTTTCTCAACTACCGGCAAGTCATTTAAGAGCCGACGAAGCCAATCTGCTTCGACCGTAGCTGTATCTAGTGTTGTGAGTTCTGCTTCCATTGTTGACCTCGTTAAGATGGTCTGCTTGCAAGACTTCCAAGAAACAGTGCCACCTCCATGAGTGAATACATATCCGCTCGTGGCCTTTATCTCATCAGCATCTGAGATCCAGTTTGAGTCACTATATCCTTCAAGCACCTTTGGGTGCCCAGTGTAGTGAATTCCATAATTTGCAGTGCCTTTCAAATAACGCAAAACTCTCTCTAGAGCTTTCCAATGCACATCTCCTGGTTTTGAGACAAACCGGCTCAGCTTGCTAACAACAAAAGAGATGTCAGGTCTTGTAGCACTGGCTAAGTACATAAGCGAGCCAATGATCTGAGAATATTTCAATTGGTCACTAGCAATTCTCCGATTCTTTCGAAGCAACACACTAGCATCATATGGTGTTGGAAATGGCTTGCAGTCACTGTAGCCAAAGCGACTCAAGATCTTTTCCACATAGTGGGATTGAAGCAATGTAATCCCACCATCATCGTCTCTCAACAACTTGATGTTCAGAATGACATCAGCCAGTCCTAAATCCTTCATCTCAAAACAGCGAGATAGGAAATCCTTGACCTCCTTAATAACATTCAGATTTGTTCCGAAAATCAGTATGTCATCAACATACAAGCAAAGCATAACTCCCTCGGGCCCACTATGGCGATAGTACACACATTTGTCAGCTTCGTTCACAACAAAGCCTGCAGCTGTTAAAGTTCTTTCGAACTTCTCATGCCACTGTTTGGGTGCTTGCTTGAGTACATACAAAGATTTCAGCAACTTGCACACTTTCCCTTCCTGACCATCTATTACAAACCCATCTGGTTGTTCCATCTAAATTTCCTCATCCAACTCTCCATTTAGGAAAGCAGTCTTAACATCCATTTGATGAACGAGAAGACCATGTGAGGCAGCTAGTGAAAGTAGAAATCGAATAGTGGTCAGTCGAGCCACAGGTGAGTAAGTATCAAAGAAATCTTCACCTTCCTTTTGGGTATAACCCTTAGCCACGAGCCGAGCCTTGTACTTTTCGATAGTACCATCAGGCCTAAGCTTCTTCTTGAATACCCATTTACATCCTATAGGTTTGCACCCATAAGGACGATCAGTTATCTCCCAAGTTTCATTCGCCAAGATGGAATCCATCTCGCTATGAACTGCTTCCTTCCAGTAGTCAGCATCTTCAGATGCATAGGCCTCTGAAATAGAATTGGGAGTGTCATCTATGAGATACACAAGAAAATCATCACCAAAGGACTTTGCAGTCATCTGTCTCTTGCTCCTAATAGGAACTTCATTGTTCTCCTCCACGGGACTTTCAAAGTGTTCCATCGAAATGGCAGGTTCGGTAATTGTAACTAGTTCCTGATTCGATGAACTAGGCATCTCCTGATTAGATGAGGTAGCCATATCCTTCATGGGAAAGATATCTTCAAAGAAAGTCGCATCATTCGACTCCATGATCGTACCGACACGCATGTCAGGTACCTCCGATTTTACAACCAAGAATCTATAGCCAATGCTATGAAAAGCATATCCCAGGAAAACACAATCCACAGTCTTTGGTCCAAGTTTCCGCTTCTTTGGAATTGGAACATTGACTTTCGCCAAACAACCCCATGTTCGCAGATAAGAGAGTTTTAACCTTTTCTTCTCCCATTCCTCAAATGGAGTTATCTCTTTGTTCTTTGTGGGAACTCAATTTAGGACATGACATGCTGTCAATATCGCCTCCCTACACCATGCCTTGGAGAGACCCGATGTGTCTAACATGGCGTTAACCAAATCAGTTAGAGTACGGTTCTTTCTTTCGGCCACCCCATTTGACTGAGGTGAGTAGGGAGTCGTCCTCTCATGGATTATACCATGTTTCGCATAAAAAGCATCAAATTCATTGGAAAAATACTCTCCACCACGGTCGGACCTAAGCCTCTTGATTTTCCGATCAAGTTGGTTTTCCACTTCAGCTTTATAGATCATGAAAAAGTTCAAAGCCTCATCCTTAGATTTCAGAAGATACACACGACAGTATCTGGCGAGTCGTCAATTAACGTCATGAAATATTTCTTTCCACCTTTTGTCAAAACACCATTCATTTCACATAGATCTGAATGTATAAGTTCTGGTGGTGCAAGATTTCTCGTCTCCGCAGTCACGTGAGACTTACGAGGTTGCTTAGCTTGCACACACTTGACACTTAGATCCCTTGATAGTGGTGAAACTAGGGATTAAGTTCAACTTCGCTAGTCGCGACATGCAACCAAAGTTAACATGACAAAGACGTGAATGCCACACATTTGATTCACTATTGATGCAAATATGATTAACAACTTTATTGCAAACGCCTGATAAGGATAAACGAAACAGGCCTCCTGACTCATAGCCTTTACCAACAAAGGTTCCATACTTGGATATTACAAATTTATTTGACTCAAAGACAAGCTTGTAGCCATCTCTACAATAGAAGAGATCCGCTAACAAGATTTTTATTGATGGAGGGGACATAATGCACGTTCTTCAGCCGCACGATCTTCCCCGAAGTAAACTTCAGATCGACCATGCCAACACCACAAACAGAAGCACTTGAACCGTTGCCCATCAGCACGGTTGAAGTCCCTGCGGTCTGGTAAGACGAAAACATGGAAATATCACCGCATACATGCACATTAGCACTCGTGTCAATCAACCAATCAGGAGAATGACATACTGAAAGAATAGTGGGAAATATACCATACCCAACATCCTTCATGTCAATGTCTCCGATGACAACATTAGCGGTCTTGCCGCCTTTCCCAGGATGACGCTTGTCATAGCGATTGGGGAAACTAGGAGCCCAATGATCAGGATCTCCACACACATGACAAGCACCTTTTGATAACCCACAAGTATAGGGGATCGCAACAGTTTTCGAGGGTAGAGTATTCAACCCAAATTTATTGATTCAACACAAGGGGAGCCAAAGAATATTCTCAAGTATTAGCAGCTGAGTTGTCAATTCAACCACACCTGGAAACTTAGTATCTGCAACAAAGTGTTTAGTAGCAAAGTAATATGATAGTGGTGGTAACGGTAACAAAAGTAAAGACAGAAAAAGTAATGTTTTTGGTATTTTGTAGTGATTGTAACAGTAGCAACGGAAAAGTAAATAAGCGAGAACCAGTATATGGAAAGCTCGTAGGCACTGGATTAGCGATGGATAATTATGCCGGATGCGGTTCGTCATGTAACAGTCATAACATAGGGTGACACAGAACTAGCTCCAGTTCATCAATGTAATGTAGGCATGTATTTCGTATATAGTCATACATGCTTATGGAAAATAACTTGCATGACATCTTTTGTCCTACCCTCCCGTGGCAGCGGGGTCCTATTGGAAACTAAGGGATATTAAGGCCTCCTTTTAATAGAGAACCGGAACAAAGCATTAGCACATAGTGAATACATGAACTCCTCAAACTATGTTCATCACCGGGAGTGGTCCCGATTATTGTCACTTCGGGGTTGCCGGATCATAACACATAGTAGGTGACTATAGACTTGCAAGATAGGATCAAGAACACACATATATTCATGAAAACATAATAGGTTCAGATCTGAAATCATGGCACTCGGTCCCTAGTGACAAGCATTAAGCATAGCAAAGTCATAGCAACATCAATCTCAGAACATAGTGGATACTAGGGACCAAACCCTAACAAAACTAACTCGATTACATGATAAATCTCATCCAACCCATCACCGTCCAGCAAGCCTATGATGGAATTACTCACGCACGGCGGTGAGCATCATGAAATTAGTGATGGAGGATGGTTGATGATGACGACGGCGATGAATCCCCCTCTCCGGAGCCCCGAACGGACTCTAGATCAGCCCTCCCGAGAGAGATTAGAGCTTGGCGGCGGCTCCGTATCATAAAACATGATGATTTCTTCTCTCTGATTTTTTTCTCCCCGAAAGCCAATATATGGAGTTGGAGTTGGCGTCGGAGGGCCACCAAGGGGCCCACAAGGTAGGGGGCGCCCCCACCCTCGTGGACAGGGTGTGGCCCCCCTGGTCTTCATCTTTGGCGAGGATTTTTTATTGTTTTTTCTAAGGTGTTCCGTGGAGTTTCAGGTCATTCGAGAACTTTTATTTTCTGCACATAAAACAACACCATGGCAATTCTGCTGAAAACAGCGCCAGTCCGGGTTAGTTCCATTCAAATCATACAAGTTAGAGTCCAAAACAAGGGCAGAAGTATTTGGAAAAGTAGATACGACGGAGACGTATCAACTCCCCCAAGCTTAAACCCTTGCTTGTCCTCAAGCAATTCAGTTGACAAACTGAAAGAGAAAAAGAAAAACTTTTACAAACTCTGTTTGCTCTTGTTGTTGTAAACATGAAAAGCCAACATTCAAGTCTCAGCAATTATTATGAACTAACCATACTCACAATAACACGTAGGTCTCACAATTACTCATATCAATAGCATAATCAGCTAGCAAGCCATAATAATAAAACTCGGATGACAACACTTTCTCAAAATAATCATAACATGATATAACAAAATGGTATCTCGCTAGCCCTTTCTGAGACCGCAAAACATAAATGCAGAGCACCTTTAAAGATCAAGGACTGACTAAACATTGTAATTCATGGTAAAAGAGATCCAGTCAAGTCATACCCAATATAAACCAATTATAATGAATGCAAACGACAGTGTGCTCTCCAGCGGGTGCTTTTAATAAGAAGGGTGATGACTCAACATAAAAGTAAATAGATAGGCCCTTCGCAGAGGGAAGCAGGGATTTGTAGAGGTGCCAGAGCTCGGTTTTGAAATAGAGATAAATTATATTTTGAGCGGCATACTTTCATTGTCAACATAACAACTAGAAGACGACGATATCTTCCATGCTAAACAGATTATAGGCGGTTCCCAAACAGAATGGTAAAGTTTATACTCTCCCTCCTCCACAAGCATCAATCAATGGCTTGCTCGAAACAACGAGTGCCTCCAACATTCGACGGGTCCAAGCGGGAGTTTTGTTTGCAGTTATTTTGATTTAGTTTGCATAAAGCATGGGACTGGGCATCCCGGTTACCAGCCATTTTCTCGTGAATGAGGAGCGGAGTCCATCCCTCTTGAGAATAACCCGCCTAACATGGAAGATAAGGGCAGCTCTGGTTGACATATGAGCTAATCGAGCATGCAAAACAGAATGTTTATTTGAAGGTTTAGAGTTTGGCACATACAAATTTACTTGGAACGGCAGGTAAATACCGCATATAGGTAGGTACAGTGGACTCATATGGAACAACTTTGGGGTTTAAGGAGTTTGGATGCACAAGCAGTATTCCCTCTTAGTACAAGTGAAGGCTAGCAAAAGACTGGGAAGCGACCAACTGAGAGAGCGACAACAGTCATAAACATGCATTAAAATTAATTTACACCGAATACAAGGATGAGTAGGATATAATCCACCATGAACATAAATATCATGAAGGCTATGTTGATTTGATTCAACTACATGCGTGAACATGTGCCAAGTCGAGTCACTCAATTCATTTAAAGGAGGATACCATCCCATCATACCACATCATAATCATTCTAATAGCATGTTGGCATGCAAGGTAAACCATTATAACTCATAGCTAATCAAGCATGACACAAGCAATTATAATCTCTAAATGTCATTGCAAATATGTTTACTTCATAATAGCTGGCTCAGGAACGATGAATCACCATATTTACAAAAACAAGAGAGGTCGAGTTCATACCAGCTTTTCTCATCTCAATAAGTCCATCATATATCATCATTATTGCCTTTCACTTGCACGACCGAACGATGTGTATAATAATAAGAGTGCACGTGCATTGGACTAAGCTGGAATCTGCAAGCATTCAACTCAAGAGAGAAGACAAGTAATATGGGCTCTAAGGCCCAGTTCTTTTTGGTAATTCTCCAAGAATTGACCCCCTCCACAACTTCTTCTAGAATTGCCACTCCATCTTTTTTACAATTCCTAGCTAATTAAGGTCTAATTAGCTAGGAATTGTACAAAAAAATGTAGTGTTAATTCTGGGAGAAGCTGGGGAGGGGGTCAATTCTAGGAGAATTGCCCGAAAGAACTGGCCCTAAGTTAAATAAACAATCATGCATATGAGAGCCACTAAGCATTTTCAATATGGTCTTCTCGACCCCCCCAAAAAGGAAAAGAAATAAAAACTATTTACACGGGAAAGCTCCCAACAAGCAAAAGAAGAACGGGAAATATTTTTGGGTTTTCTTTTTAATTACTACAGCAAAGAAATAAACTACTACTATTTTTTTGGTTTTTTCTTAAGATTTATTAAACACACAAGAAGAAAGCAGGAAAAAGAAAATAAACTAGCATGGATATTACAGTGAAAGAGTATGAGCACCGACATCTAGCAATGAGTGTGTGTGAACATAAATGTAATGTCGATGGGAAATACATACTCCCCCAAGCTTAGGCTTTTGGCCTAAGTTGGTCTATTGCTAGGGATAGCCTGGCGGATACCCGTAGGTGAAGCTGGGGTCATACTGTGACGCAGAAGGCTCCGGCTGCCACTGGCTGGCAACCTCCTCTGGATCCCAAGAATAAACAGATAGTCATGGAGGCTCGTCTTGTGGCTTCAGTTCCGGGGCTGGTGCAGGATTCCGATAGGCTTGAACAGTCGACCACGGAACGATGTGAGGACCTGCAGATAAGTTAAACAAAGAAGGAGCAGGCAAAGTAATAGTCTCAGGGTGATGTTTATCAAAGTATAATTTGTATTTGAGCTCCCCTTCGCGACTCTTAACAAGAAAGTCATGCGCTATCATACTCTCATAATCTAAATAAGCAAGGGGCAGTGCCGTTTCTTCTTTCTCCTCATGCCTAATAGGTATTTCAAAATGTTCAGCTAGGCGTGAAGCATAAATGCCTCCAAAGATGGGGCCCTTAGTACGGTTCAGACTTAACCGTCTAGCAACAATTCCACCCATACTAACAGAGTTATTGCGGTATAAACCATGGAACAAAATAATAATATCAGGAATACTAAGGTTCCCACAGTTCCCGCGTCCAATCAAGCAACGACTAGCAAATAAGGCAAAGTAGCGTAAAACAGGAAAATGTATGCTAGTGATCCTTGCATCAGAAACCTCCCTGGTTTCTCCCACAGTGATGGTGTTAATAAAAGCTTCTACTTCGTTACGGTGGGGTTCATCTAAGGTGCCCTCAAAAGGTATTCTGCAAACCTCGCAGAATTCAGCTAATGTCATCTCTTTAACAACGTCATATAAATGAAATTCTACTGTTGGAGGTGATTTCTTAGGGAAAAAATAGAAGTTTTGCACAAAAGTATTTGCGAGTAAGAGATACTGATGATGTTGATCGCGAAGGAAGTCGATGAGGCCGGCATTCTCAATCAATAAATAGAAATCCTCATAAATGCCGGCTCTCCTCAAAAAGTCATCGGAAGGCCATTCACATGGCCGGACCTCCGCGGTGCGAGGCAAATTAAATTTGGGCTTCTGCTCTTCTTCCTTTTGTTTTTCCTTCGAGCTTCGGCTCGACGAGCCCCTCAAAAGTCTCTTCATTATTTTCTGAAACAATCTGAAATTTTTAGTAACTTCAAATAAAAGTGAACCAACTTCAATAAAATTGATAGTAACAACTCCCACAAGTGCCTAGAGCCTATATAAAGCATTGGAACTACTTGGAACCATATAAATTTGACATGCAAGCTCAAGAACATGGTCACCTATGCAACACAAATTTGCAATGAATAAAGCACTAGAACAAAAACTAATTGGACCAATGGAGGAGTCACATACCAAGGAACAATCTTCCCAAGCAGTTTTGCGAGAGGTGCTTTGAGCAAGGAGATCGAAAATCACAGCAACGGGGGCTGGAACTCGTGCTTGAGTTGGTTTTTCGTGTTTGTGTGAGACAGAGGAAGAAGATGGGTGCATGGATAAGTGGAGGAGGGCCACCATGGGCCCACGAGGTAGGGGGGTGCGCCCAGGGGGGTAGGGCGCACCCTCCACCCTCGTGGCCAGGTGGCAGCTCCCCCCGCGGTAATTTTTGCACAGTAAATCCTCAAATATTCCCGAAAAAATCATATTAAATTGGCATGGCATTCTGAGGATTTTTATTTCGGGGTATTTTTATATTGTGTGGATAAGTCAGGAAACAGATAGAAAAATACTATTTTACTTTATTTCTACTAAATAACAGAAAATATAAAGAGGGTACAGAAAGTTGTGCTTCTAGTTTCATCCATCTCGTGACCATCAAAATGAACCCACTAACAAGGTTGATCAAGTCTTGTTAACAAACTCATTCCGAATAATCACGGAACCGGAGAAATTTTGAATAACACCAAGTTACCTCAACGGGGATATGAAAATCCCCAACAATAAGAATATCATACTTTTTCTTGACAGTAGGGAGAGGAAATTCAAAACCTCCAAATATAATCGATGGAATTTTTCCAATAGAGTTGATACTATAAACTTGAGGTTGTTTCCTCGGAAAATGTACCGTGTGCTCATTGCCATTAACATGAAAGTGACATTGCCTTTGTTGCAATCAATAATAGCCCCTGTAGTATTAAGGAAAGGTCTTCCAAGAATAATAGACATACTATCATCCTCGGGAATATCAAGAATAACAAAGTCCATTAAAATAGTAACGTTTGCAACCACGACAGGCACATCCTCACAAATACCGACAGGTATAGCAGTTGATTTATCAGCCATTTGCAAAGATATTTCAGTAGGTGTCAACTTATTCAAGTCAAGTCTACGATATAAGGAAAGAGGCATAACACTCACACCGGCTCCAAGATCACATAAAGCAGTTTTAACATAATTTCTCTTAATGGAGCATGGTATAGTAGGTACTCCTGGATCTCCAAGTTTCTTTGGTATTCCACCCTTAAAAGTATAATTAGCAAGCATGGTGGAAATTTCAGCTTCAGGTATCTTTCTTTTATTAGTAATGATATCCTTCATATACTTAGCATAAGGATTTGTTTTGAGCACATCAGTTAATCGCATACGCAAAAAGATGGGTCTAATCATTTCAGCAAAGCACTCAAAATCCTCATCATCCTTTTTCTTGGATGGTTTCGGAGGAAAAGGCATGGGTTTCTGAACCCATGGTTCCCTTTCTTTACCATGTTTCCTAGCGACGAAGTCTCTTTTATCATAACGTTGATTCCTTGGTTGTGGGTTATCAAGATCAACAGCGGGTTCAACTTCTACACCATTATCATTACTAGGTTGAGCATCAACATGAACATTATCATTAACATTATCACTAGGTTCCTGTTCATCACCTGATTGTGTTTCAGCATCAGAAATAGAGATATCATTCGGATTCTCAGGTGGTTCAGCAATAGGTTCACTAGAAGTTTGTAAAGTCCTATCATTTTTCGTTTTCTTCCTTTTAGAAGAACTAGGTACATCAATATTATTTCTATGAGAATCTTGCTCGATTCTCTTAGGGTGGCCTTCAGGATACAAAGGTTCCTGAGTCATTCTACCAGTTCTAGTAGCCACTCTAACAGCATAATCATTTTTCTTACTATTCATTTCATCAAGCACTTCTTTCTGAGCTTTAAGTACTTGTTCTACTTGAGTGGTAACCATAGAAGCATGTTTGCTAACAAGTTTAAGTTCACCTCTAATATCAGCCATATAACCTCCCAAGCGTTTAATCATAAAGGTATTCTGTTTTAATTGTCTACCAAAATAAGCATTAAAGTCATCTTGCTTAAACATAAAGTCATCAAACTCATCCAAGCACTGACTAGCAATTTTAGTAGGAGGGACTTCAGCTTTATCATATCTATAGAGAGAATTTACCTTTACTACCTGTGTCGGGATATCGGGAGGTTCTTCAGTAAATAAGTAATTGAGATCATATACTTCTTCAACAGGCGGTAAATTAAGACCATGTATTTCTTCAATAGGAGGTAAATTCTTAACATCTTCAGCTTTAATACCATTTTCTTTCATAGATTTCTTTGCCACTTGCATATCTTCGGGACTGAGAAATAGAACACCTCTCTTCTTCGGAGTTGGTTTAGGAATAGGCTCAGTAATTGGCTTTGGAACTGGCTCAGGAGTTGGCTCAGGAGGTGCCCAATTATTTTCATTTGTCAACATATTATTCAATAGAATTTCAGCTTCATCCGGTGTTCTTTCCCTGAAAAGAGAACCAGCACAACTATCCAGGTAATCTCTGGAAGCATCAGTTATTCCATTATAAAAGATATCAAGTATTTCAGGTTTCTTAAGAGGATGATCAGGCAAAGCATTAAGTAACTTGAGAAGCCTCCCCCAAGCTTGTGGGAGACTCTCTTCTTCAATTTGCACAAAGTTGTATATTTCCCTCAAAGCAGCTTGTTTCTTATGAGCAGGGAAATATTTAGCAGAGAAGTAATAAATCCTATCCTGGGAACTTTGCACACAACCAAGTCAAGAGAATTAAACCATATCTTAGCATCACCCTTTAATAAGAATGGAAATATTTTGAGTAAATAAAGGTAGCGCGATCTCTCATTATTAGTAAACAGGGCAGCTATATCATTTAACTTAGTAAGATGTGCCACAATAGTTTCAGATTCATAGCCATAAAAAGGATCAGATTCAACCAAAGTAATTATATCTAGGTCAACAGAAAAATCATAATAATCCTTATCTGGAATACAGATAGGTGAAGTAGCAAAAGCAGGGTCGGGTCTCATTCTATCTCTAAAAGATTCTTTACTCCATTTAACTAGCAACCTCTTAAGTTCATATCTATCCTGGCAAGCAAAAATAGCTGCAGAAGATTCCGCATCAAAAAGATAACCCTCGGGAATAGCAGGCATATTTTCATCATCACTATCATCATCGTATTCAGATTCAATAATTTCTCTTTCTCTAGACCTAGCAATTTGCTCATCAAGAAATTCACCAAGGGGCACAGTAGTATCAAGCATAGAAGTAGTTTCATCATAAGTGTCATGCATAGCAGAAGTGGCAGCATCAATAACATGCGACATATCAGAATTCATAGCAGTAGCAGGTTTAGGTGTCGCAAGCTTACTTATAACAGAAGGGGAATCTAGTGCAAGGCTAGATGGCAGTTCCTTACCTCCCCTCGTAGTTGAGGGCAAAATAGTAGTTCGATCATCTTTCAAGTTCTTCATACTGTCCAGCAGATATAAATCCCAAGTGACTCAAAGAATAGAGCTATGCTCCCCGGCAACGGCGCCAGAAAAAGGTCTTGATAACCCACAAGTATAGGGGATCGCAACAGTTTTCGAGGGTAGAGTATTCAACCCAAATTTATTGATTCGACACAAGGGGAGCCAAAGAATATTCTCAAGTATTAGCAGCTGAGTTGTCAATTCAACCACACCTGGAAACTTAGTATCTGCAACAAAGTGTTTAGTAGCAAAGTAATATGATAGTGGTGGTAACGGTAACAAAAGTAAAGACAGAAAAATTAATGTTTTTGGTATTTTGTAGTGATTGTAACAGTAGCAACGGAAAAGTAAATAAGCGAGAACCAGTATATGGAAAGCTCGTAGGCACCGGATTAGCGATGGATAATTATGCCAGATGCGGTTCGTCATGTAACAGTCATAACATAGGGTGACACAGAACTAGCTCCAGTTCATCAATGTAATGTAGGCATGTATTCCGTATATAGTCATACATGCTTATGGAAAAGAACTTGCATGACATCTTTTGTCCTACCCTCCTGTGGCAGCGGGGTCCTATTGGAAACTAAGGGATATTAAGGCCTCCTTTTAATAGAGAACCGGAACAAAGCATTAGCACATAGTGAATACATGAACTCCTCAAACTATGGTCATCACCGGGAGTGGCCCCGATTATTGTCACTTCGGGGTTGCCGGATCATAACACATAGTAGGTGACTATAGACTTGCAAGATAGGATCAAGAACACACATATATTCATGAAAACATAATAGGTTCAAATCTGAAATCATGGCACTCGGGCCCTAGTGACAAGCATTAAGCATAGCAAAGTCATAGCAACATCAATCTCAGAACATAGTGGATACTAGGGATCAAACCCTAACAAAACTAACTCGATTACATGATAAATCTCATCCAACCCATCACCGTCCAGCAAGCCTGCGATGGAATTACTCACGCACGGCGGTGAGCATCATGAAATTGGTGATGGAGGATGGTTGATGATGACGACGGCGACGAATCCCCCTCTCCGGAGCCCCGAACGGACTCCAGATCAGCCCTCCCGAGAGAGATTATGATGTGGCAGCGGCTCCGTATCGTAAAACGCGATGATTTCTTCTCTCTGATTTTTTTCTCCCCGAAAGCCAATATATGGAGTTGGAGTTGGCGTCGGAGGGCCACCAGGGGGCCCACGAGGTAGGGGGGGGGGCGCCCCCACCCTCGTGGACAGGGTGTGGGCCCCCTGGTCTTCATCTTTGGCGAGGATTTTTTATTATTTTTTCTAAGGTGTTCCGTGGAGTTTCAGGTCATTCCGAGAACTTTTATTTTCTGCACATAAAACAACACCATGGCAATTCTGCTGAAAACAACGTCAGTCCGGGTTAGTTCCATTCAAATCATACAAGTTAGAGTCCAAAACAAGGGCAAAAGTGTTTGGAAAAGTAGATACGACGGAGACGTATCACCTTTCTTCTTGTCACTCTTCTTCTTAAAGTTCGTGTGTTGTACAGCCTTGTTCTTCCCATCAAACTTTACTTTACCATCAAGCTTGCCCTTGTTCTTGAACTTGTGGGACTGGAAGTTTTTCTTCTGTACCAGATTGGCACTAGATCCTCCCTCAATACCTCGAGCACGTGTGTCCTTTGCTCTCGCCTTTTCTTCCACATCAAGAGTACCAATGAGATCCGGGGACGGAAAACTCCTGTCTCTTATGCTTCAGTGAGGTAGCAAAGTTCCTCCACGAAGGAGGAAGCTTAGTGATGATACCCCCGGCAACAAACTTGTCCGGTAGGATACAATTGAAGTGCTCAAGTTCTCTAGTAAATGACTGTATCTCATGAGCCTGCTCAACCACGGAACGCTCTTCAGTCATCCTGTAATCATAGAATTGCTCCATGATGTACAGCTCAGTGCCGGCATCCGAGACCCCAAACTTGGCCTCGAGTGCATCCCACATATCTTTTCCATTGTCAATTGACGCATAAGCATCAACTATGTTCTCACCAAGAACACTCAAGAGAGCAGCCTTAAACAAGGTATCCATTTTCTAAAAAGCTTGTGCCTGTTGGGCATCTTGCTCTCCTTCAGGTTTGCCAAGAATGGTGTCATAGCAACTCATGGTTTGAAACCGTAAGACTGCTCTCACGCGCCACCTCTTATAGTGGATACCCTCAAACATAGGAGGTCTCATGGAAGCAGCAAAACCATTCGAGGGAAATTGCCTATAATAAGATTTTTGGATTGTTGGAAATATGAGCAATTTATCGAATGATTTTATTAACAGAAATAGTAGATAAAACATGGCTAGTATAGCAGTGATAAAATAAGCCATGTGATTTGACAAAGAGAAGGTAAACAGCATGTTCATATATGAACCGTAACTAAACATATCTAGAGCAGACAGTATAGCAGGTTGCACAGAGTCTAACATATCTAGGGCAAATACTAGAACCAGGAACTGTAGCAGAACCTCTAATAGAAAGGGGAGAGACACATACGTGCCAGCAGCAGGAGCAGAGGCACTGGACTTGGGGTCGGTGTCCTCCATGTCGTCGAGGAGGTTGTCGACGTCGGGGAAGTAGTCGTCGGAGTCCGGGGCGTCTGTGACGAAGAAGTCAGTAGTCGCGCAGAGCGCTCCCCAAAAACCTTATCACCCTTCTCCCGTACAGGACTCAAAAGGTGCGGTTCCGGAGGCCTACTGTCCCGACCAGCGGTGCACGCCGCAAGCCGGGATGAGGAAGAACGTAACAGCAGCGCAGTGCTCAGGAACTTGCGGTGAGAGGAGGAAGAGATTCTGGTGCGTCTCTCTGAGAGGAGCGACCTCGCTGAGAGCTAAAGGGAACGCGGGAGACGAAATGAACATGCAGCAACCGAGGAGGCGCGCCGTTCGGATTCAGTGTCCACTACAGAAAAAATGTTTCAGCTTCCGAGTGACCTTTCGTATACCCGTAGTGCGTGGCAAAAATTTAGACATCGGCTCGGCTCATTCCCGCAACCCGCAACCCGCGTCGTGGCGAGGCGGGCGACGGAGGAGGAGCGCGCGTGGATGTGCCCCTTGTTCTCATGCTCATACAAGTGGGGAAAGAGCCTCCCTTATAAGGAGGTCCAACTCCCACTCAATTAGCAATGCGGGACTAAACATTAATAGTATCCCTTGCCTTGCACAAATGGGCTAAGTGGACCTTTAGGATTTATTTAGGAATTTCTGAAATAGTTATTGGGCTGTCCCAAAATAGACTAAATTCCAGCAGCATACGCCTCCATTTTGATTTCACTCTGCATGTGTAAAATAGTTATATATGCTGTCCATGGCGAAAATATTTTTTTTACGAAAAGGCCTATGGCCGTATATTAAGTATGACAATTGACAAGTCCTTACAAACACACTCTTATAGTACCACGGTATGACTGGGTTCCGGTTTGAATGGGATTGTAAAACTGGTGTTGGCTGATATGCCGCCTTAAGTAATAGAATCCTCTTCACCCCGCAAAAAATAACACTCTTAGAGAAAAAGAAAATCACGTCCAAATCAGGACAGTGCATCTTATAACGGCCGTTGTTGTCGGATGTTGGAATGCCCTTAGCCTCTCTAGCAAATCAATATGATGTAGATGTGAAGCTGAAAGAGAAGCAATAATTCCTTTAAAAAGGTTGAACTTGGATATGTTATACTAACCAAAACGGCAAGAATTAGGAGCAGCCGACCGCCTTGTCCCTATGAGAGGTCGTGAAGTATGACATGCCAGCAATATGTCTAGTTGGCATTGCATGGGGCTGCGTGATACTTGCTATGATAACCC
>NC_041386.1:747407355-747422140 GCF_002162155.2 Triticum dicoccoides | reverse complement strand
TTTTCTAGAATATCTCCACTACTATTAAAAGCTTGAATTGTGTTGGATTCATATAACAACTAGCTCTGGGTGTTTGGTTACCGAACCAATAAACTGAAACAAAATTAACCGAATTGTAACCAAACAGCTAAGTATTATGGTTAGGGCATTGCTACTTGTGATATTGTTGGGATTCCCCAAAGAGAAATGGTGTAGTATAGTAACATATAGTATTTCTCTCAGTTAAGAACCAATGTTTATTGAATCAGAAGGACACATCACACAGACAAAGTACCTGCACAAACACAAACAAATGCTTGCACCCCAACAAAGTAAGGGGAGTCACTCCTCTTTGTTATTGCCAGTTGCAAGTATCAAATCTGGTAGTGATAGATATAATAAATAAAAGTAAAAGAAAACAACGAGGAATTGTAAGATTTGTTTTATGGTAGAAGTGAATGGACCCGAAGGCCCATAGCCTCACGAGAGGCATCTCTCAAATAGCATCGGCGGGTAAAAAAACTACCGTTGGGCAATTGACAGAATTGCACATAGTTATGATGATCATCCAAGGCATCAGGGGAGAAGCTACGTCAGGGCCAACACGTGCTCCGGCCCGCCCAGCGCAGCATGATTTTCTTCATTGTACACTTACTTTTGGGCGGTGCAAGGATAATCAAAGGGTAATATCTATAGATTAGCCAGCTTGGCCCACCCAACCTTTTGCCTCAAGCTCCGCCACTTCAAGGCATAATCAATATACATGGATTACGTTCGTAACAAGTAGACCGTAATCCAACTACATCTACTACTATTACTTCACCCCAAGACCCCTATCCATCATGCATCTCAAAGTATTAAGTTCATACAAACAGAGTAACACGTTAAGTAAGATGACATAGTTACTATTGGTGATCAAGGTTGCAAAGGTATCCTCCCCCTTGCCTATTATTGGACAATTTCTCTTTATGTAAGTGCGCTTTGTACAAAAAAGGTGACACGAGTGAAGATGCAAGAATGTTGAGAGCTGCCTTGATGATACTAAATGTTCTAAAATGTTTGGTGTCTTTAGGAGTTAGCAATGTGCAGTTTCTTTTCTGGTTTCTTGCTTTATATGTATATAAATGGAATGAGAAGGTATGTACTTTATCACTCACGTAAAGAATAAAGACTAAAACATGTAAGTAGAGCATGTTTGATTCTTTGTTGCTGTTTATTGGTGCAGAAAAGCGCGCCTTTTGCTTCTAGTTAAGTACCATGTTAGCTTAATGTTTGCATGCATGGATACACCATTAGATATTCTCTGCACAACATGACATTGCCAAATGATTTAGGACAGTAAAACCAAACCATTTCCCAACCCTCTTTTTCTCCGAACCATTTCCCAACCTTCTCATACATCCTCACTCATGAGCCACGGGGGGTTGTGTTTGGAACATCCATGCCCGTTCAATCTGAGTTAACATCGCGAATTGAGCCCACATGTCCTAATGGGTTGCTACTACAGTAGCATGTTTGTAAGCCCGTGGTTAATATGAGTATGCGATTGTACCGTTGACCCGTTAAGCAGTTTTTTGGGCGAGGCTCCGCACACATCAATCCGCTCCGTTTTGTGGGATTCCGGACATCCAAATTGGCCCGTGGACGTTTGGTGACTCCCATTGGATGGATGACCAAATGTGTCTGGACTATTCGGCACAGACGTTTAGGGGGCCATAATTGGTGCGTCGCGTTGGAGTTTCCCTAACCGCCGATGCCGTTCATGTATGTATGTATCGGCGCATGGAAAGCGGAGCCCAAGTGCGAGCGTCTCTCCCGCACGGGTTGGGCAACCGTTGCGATGTGGCCGGTTGTTATCCGTGGAACACGCACGCGCCATTGTGATGAGGCAGGCGGCGAGACGGATGATGGATGAGGGTGCGGTTGCCGAATCGGTTGGTCCCATCGACCGGGAAAAAAAACCACAACAACTCCTCTGCGATGGATGCTGGGCCCATGTATATGACATCATGACGGGCCGTGATAATCCGAGTTTCCGGCTAGTCTTGGCCCGTTCCACCGTTTATTTAACCGGGCACGGCAATTCGGCGGTTCACAACAACAAAATTCTTTGTAAAATGGAACACAAGGTATAGTTTGGCTAGCGACCGCGAAGTGAACTTGAATTTTGACTTGGACTTGGAAAGGAGGATTCTTGGTGGGGGAAGGAGGGGAGTACGAGCGGTGACTGGTTGCGCCAACGCGGCATCCGACGGGTGTGAATGAATGAATTGGAAGAAGAAATAAACAAAACTACTACACGTGATGCACAAGGCAATAATAACACAATAACAAGCAAAGGGAGGGAGGGAAATCAATCCCAATCGCAATAGTGGTGGTATCACTGCCGGCCATCTACCTACCTACCCATCCTCACCATACCGCTACCTGGAGGAGGAAGAGAGGAGACCTGTAGCGGCACGCACCCACGGACCCGCCCACGCCCACGCCGCGCACGCCATTAATACCTCCCCCGTGCTCCGCCCCAGCACCACACCTCGTGCTTCTCGCCCCCAACCACCCACGCGCCGGCAGCCAGCAGCTAGGAGGACTGAGATGGCGGACGGCGGAGGGGAGCCCGACCACCTGGCGGGGGAGAGGGCCACCGCGCAGTTCGACGTCGACGGCATGAAGGTCGCCTGGGCCGGCTCCCGCCACGCCGTCGAGGTCGCCGACCGCATGGCCCGACTCGTCGCATCCGACCCCGTAAGGAGCATCCCCAACCCCCCAATTCCGCCGATTTCCCCTCCATGGACGGACGAGCGCCATAGATCTCACCTCTCCAGATTAGATTAGATTCGATCTCAGCTCTCGGAATCATCGGAAGCATCCCTCCCTGCTCCAAGCTTGGGATGGGATGGGAGCAGGGAGGGATGCTTCTGATGATTCCGAGCAGCGACTACTAGAGTGTTTATTCAGTACTATTACCTTACAATTATTCAACAATTTCGCAACCCTGCTTCGTCAATTCCCTTCGATTTGACTTAGAGAGATGCAACATGGCATTCGACGAATTGATTCGGTCCAGTACACCAGAGGAAGGGTTCGTTCATCCAGTCATGCGCGACCCCTTTCTTTTCTCCTACCTGATTCGGTTGCCTTGGAACTATATTCCCCTTTCTTTCAAGGGAGCACAAGATTTGTCTGTCTCTCTGTAGCACGCACTAGTTATATTAGCACGCAGCCAGTTTAGCAAAACTACTACGGAGTAGCTGTCGACCTCAAGCATGATCGCACACAGCTTTGGACGCTCCACCTCCCTGCCCTGCTTCACACCAGGAATATGCTCAAGGATTCCATCGACGCTCAACTTTTGCAATACCCCATCTGCTTGCCGCTTGCTGACTCCCCTCAGCCTTGCGCCAGACCACTGTACCAGTCGCTTTCACGAGCATGTTTATTCGGTTACCAGGATGCATATGCTCTGCTTCTGCTCTTGGGAGCTTGACACTCCACTCATAGCATGGCCAATGCTCGTCATATGCTGCCACAGCTACCTGTTTATTTCGGTCTTCCCAAAGACTCTTCTTACCAAACGTTGTTAACACCGAACCAAACTGTCGCCTAGTTTTGGATTCTGTACTGTATGCAGCATGTTTGTATCAGGATTGAATCATGTTTTGTTCACGTGATGATGATGAGGTCTGGCAGAATTGGTTTGCTTATATTGATGAATTCCTTTCCAGGTGTTCCGCAAGGATACCAGGACAATGCTCTCCAGGAAGGAGCTGTTCAAGGACACGCTCAAGAAGGCTGCGCACGCCTGGAAGCGCATCGTCGAGCTGCGCCTCACAGGTCCTGCGGATGCCCAGCAGCACCAACCCCAAGCTTTATGTTCTATGTTTGTACTCTTGACTCACATACAACCGTGTTCCTTTTTGTGGATTAACAGAAGAGGAAGCAAACTTGCTGAGGCTGTACGTCGACCAGCCTGGTTATGTCGATCTCCATTGGGTATGTCTATCCATTCTCTATATACCCATTCCTTTTTTAATCATTGCAACTAAGAATGCAAGTCATTTTCTCAAATTGTCAACAACACTGAATGCAATACTCCTTTTTCAGGGCATGTTTGTTCCTGCCATAAAAGGCCAAGGGACTGAAGAGCAACAGAAGAAGTGGTTGCCAATGGCTTACAAGTTCCAAATAATTGGATGCTATGCTCAGACTGAGCTTGGTCATGGTTCAAATGTTCAGGGTCTTGAGACAACTGCCACATTTGATCCAAGTACCGATGAGTTTGTTATGCATAGCCCGACTCTGACCTCTAGCAAGGTAACATCTTGTAAACCTACTTAATTTACTTATTTATTTTAGGACTTTGCTTCCTTAGTTATGTATTTCCTCAGCAATCCGAAATTTCACAAGGGCCTCCTTTTGCATGGTTAATGATTTCTCCTCTGCAATGTGCAGTGGTGGCCTGGTGGCTTGGGAAAAGCTTCCACTCATGCAGTCGTCTATGCTCGTCTCATAACGGAAGGAAAAGACTATGGCATACATGGTAAAGCCTTCTGCATTTTATGGCTGACACTTAAGTGGGCTTTTCCTTTGTGAACTGCAACTTATGCACATCCATATTTCAGGTTTCATCGTGCAGTTGCGAAGCTTAGATGACCACTCTCCGCTTCCTGGCGTTACTCTAGGTGATATTGGTGGAAAATTTGGTAGTGGGGCGTATAACAGCATGGACAACGGTGTTCTGCGCTTCGACCATGTGCGCATCCCAAGGGATCAAATGTTGATGAGGTTGGTCCATTGGCATGCTTTGTTTCTGCCACTTTATGTGTTTACTACCAAATATATCCTGTTAGTTTGCTGTAATTCCTCCTAAAATATGCCATGGTTATTTCTTCTAGGCTTTCCCAAGTTACAAGGGAGGGAAAGTATGTGCACTCAGATGTACCAAAACAGCTGCTATACGGGACAATGGTGTATGTCCGTCAGACAATTGTCGCAGATGCTTCCAAGGCTTTGTCCCGTGCTGTTTGCATTGCTGTAAGGTATAGTGCTATCCGGAAGCAGTTCGGCTCCCAAGCTGGTGGCCCTGAGACTCAGGTACTATACAGTCAGCCTTTCTGATTTTCATTCTCAAGTAACCTGTTACTCTGGCCAATACTCGGAACTAGAAGTATAGAAATTTAATAAAATGGCAAGACAACTTCTCACTACCAACAAGTGGCTAATTTATTTACGCTGCTTACAGGTCCTCAATTACAAGACTCAACAGAGCAGGCTCTTCCCTTTGCTGGCTTCAGCTTATGCATATAGATTTGTGGGTCAGTGGCTGAAGTGGCTATACACGGATGTCACACAGAAGCTGGAAGCTAAGGATTACTCAACACTGCCAGAGGCTCATGCCTGTACTGCTGGGCTCAAGTCTGTGACAACATCTGCCACAGCTGTACGTATAATCAATTAATTCAGCAATGCCTTTAAACAGTTATATTTGTTTGCTCGTTTGTACTGATTTGTGCAAATCTCCACTGTAATCAGTTCATCTTTATCATCCATGTCAACCAAACACTGAGCTCTATATTTCCCCATTTTTTTGATTTTGATACTATTTCTTGTCAATGTAGTTGTGTTGATGAAGCTCCATTGGAACATACGGAATTTACACTGTCTAGTAACAGCTTATAATTAGGATTTCACATGCATGGTCTAGCCAGTTTAGATAATGGATGTATGCATTTCACAATTTGTTGTTCTGTAGTAATAAAGCTAGCCTCTCTGCTATGCAGGACGCGATTGAAGAGTGCCGAAAGCTCTGTGGCGGACATGGTTACCTGAACAGCAGTGGGCTTCCAGAACTGTTTGCGGTCTATGTTCCTGCCTGCACCTATGAAGGAGACAATGTCGTTCTGCTCTTGCAGGTCAGTGTGCTGTTTCTTAGTTCCAAACTTCCAATGCGCTGCACCTGACCTGTTTTACCCTTTTTGTATACCTTGGTTCACTATTGGCCAGTAGTGTAATCACAACCTTTGGTGCTCTCTGCAGGTTGCAAGGTTTTTGATGAAGACGGTCTCTCAGGTGGCCACTGGGAAGCAGCCTGTTGGCACCATAGCTTACATGGGCAACATACAGCACTTGATGCAATGCAAAAGCGCTGTAAATACAGGTATGCAGCTAGATCGTCAGGCAGACTCTTTATAACATAACTTGCGCAACTGCACGAGACGTTTTTGTCTGGAGCTTAATTTTGGTGAAGCGATTGACCTTGTGATTGATCGTCGTACTGATTCATGTGTCAATGATTCCCCGCAGCTGAAGACTGGCTCAATCCTGCTGCCATAAAGGAGGTGTTTGAAGCCAGGGCCCTGAGGATGGCGGTGAACTGTGCCCAGAACATCAGCAAGGCGCCGAGCCAAGAAGAAGGTCGGTGTTGCACGTACTCGTCAGTAATTAGGAACATGAGAGCATGGGTGCTGTTGTAGCATTTCTCGGTGAATTAGTAGATGCACTCAGTGACAGAGATGATCTCTGGTGCCTTGCAGGTTTCTCCGAGCTCTCACCTGATTTGCTCGAGGCTGCTGTGGCTCATGTCCAGCTGATCATTGTGACCAAGTGAGTAGTCGGTCTTACGCTGGAGCTGCTGCTGCTGTATAACCATTTTCTGGGACAACCCGATCATTCAGTTCATTCATCTTCCGCTTCCCCCTATGTGTCGTAGGTTCATCGAGAAGCTGCAGGAGGACATCCCTGGGCCCGGGGTGAAGGAGCAGCTGCAGAAGCTGTGCAGCATCTACGCGCTCCACCTCCTCCACAAGCACCTGGGCGACTTCCTGTCGACGGGGTGCGTCACGGCCAGGCAGGGCGCTCTGGCCAACGAGCAGCTGGGGAAGCTGTACGCCCAGGTAAGAATCAAGGCCAATCGACCAATCGTCGACACACAGTTGACGAAGCTTTTCCATGGACTGAACTGAACTGAATGCTATGGTTGCAGGTGCGTCCTAATGCGGTGGCGCTGGTAGACGCGTTTGACTACACGGACCACTACCTGGGGTCGGTGCTGGGGCGGTACGACGGGGACGTGTACCCTGCGCTGTACGAGGAGGCGTGGAAGGACCCGCTGAACGAGACGGTGGTCCCCGACGGGTACCAGGAGCACCTCCGGCCGCTGCTCAAGCAGCAGCTCAAGCTCTCCAGGCTATGATATGATATGATAGATCCTTCCTTCATCCCTGAATCTCTATCCATGTATCCACGTTGGATCGGGCTGTGGATGTGAAGCAGTAAGTAATAATTATCACAAGGAAAGAGGCGATTGGTTGTTGTTGACTTGGCAAGGCCGGCAATAGGGACACACAGACACTGTTGTTAGTAGAAATAAAAGAGGATTGCACTCCCTCCCTCCTGGGTAATTAGCAGCATTATATTGGGCAGTACTAGTACGGTTGCTGTGGTTAATGCATGTTTATCAGTAGCAAGTGTGTGGATGGATTCTTTTCTAGAATGTACAAGGAGGAAAATGGGGAGAATAATGGATCCCTGTTTTTTTTTTCTATCTAGGTGCATTCATGTCAATACCTTTGCTCTTCTTTTTTTTTTTGATTTTTTTTAGTAACCCTAAGGTGAGTAGGAATGAATGAATGAATAGTATGAAGTCCCACATCATAAGTCCAATATAAGCTTTTAAAATGTCTTATATTTAAAAACAGAGGTAGTAGTAGGCCAAGCATGGAGGGGATGACTAAGCTTTTAAAATGTCTTATATTTAGAAACAGAGGTAGGTCTTATGGCCACGGGTTAACAGCCACAAACAAACAAGGATGTATATAGGTTCAGGCCTTGGGATCGTCCCAGCAAGACCCTACTTATGTTTATAGTTATGACGGTGCCGCCTTACATGCCCCAATGTACAAGCTATCAAGGGGCCCATTTGAGGCTAGGTTATTGTTGTACTCCCTCGGTTTCTAAATATTTGTTTTTTTAGATATTTCAGATGGACTACCACATACGGATGTATATAGACATATTTTAGAGTGTAGATTCACTCATTTGCTCCGTATGTAGTCACTTGTTGAAATCTCTAGAAAGACAGATATTTAGGAATGGAGGGAGTAGCTATCATAGGATAGACTACGTACGAGGATTCTTGGTGCCTAAGCCGAGGCCCACACCCACTGTCTCCTATGGGACGCGTCTGAGGCCCTTCATATCGGCATGCTTCTTGCTGATGTACTCCCCTTGGTCCTTTTTAGTCTGCATATAAGTTTTGCTTGAGGTCAAAGTATCGACATTCACAATGCCAAATCAATATTGCTAGATTCATTACTACATGTAGTTTCATGGAATATATATTATGTATTGTAGATGTTGACATTTTTAATACTCCTATATATTTAGTCAAAGTCTGACTTGACACAAATCTAATACGTGAAGTAAAAATGACCGGAGGAAGTACCTTGTGAGCAGGGGCGGAGGTACATGCATGGTGGGCCGGTTTAGTAGGAGGATGGGCCAAGAAAATAAAAAGCCCAGCAACAGCCTACTGCCTACACCGCGCGTGGCGTATTTCTCAGAAAGAAAAAAAACCGCGCGTGACGTGCCTCTCGATGCCATCTGATTCCCCTGATCCCCGCACGTATCGATCCGCCTCCCTCAGTGCCTCGCCGAGTCGTCTGCAACTCCGCCGGCAGTGCGCCAGTGCGGCACCACCGCGCAGCAGCGCCGGCGCCGGCGTGCGCAGCCGCCCCTGCCAGCGCAAGGAGACCGCGCCTGACCTGACAAGGGCGTCCACGTGAAGCTCACCGGCGGCCGGCAAGGTTGATTCGTACAGCCGAAATCTCCTTTTATTTCATGCTAATTAAGCTCTGCAGCATCAGACCGTGACTTGTTTATGTTAGCCACTTAACCTGCTAACTGCCTGTTTGTGCGCTACAAATGTTAGTCACGCGCGTACGCGACTTGTTAGTTAGTCTGGTCTTTGTCTGATTTAGTTGGTGCATCTTGTATTTCTTTAGTATTGACGTGCTCTTGTCGTTCTAATCAGCAAACAAATGGCTACTCACACATACATTGAGCGGGATGTTTTCTGCAAGGTGAATGAATCTGCTATAATTGATACTTTTTTTTTTTTTGAAACGAGGCAAAAGACTTGTCATTTTCATTGATTAAGAAGAAGAGAATTGCCCGTAATTGATACTTTCATGGCCATGCAAAAGCATAGCCCAGAAACATATAGTCGTCTTTAACTTCTCAAGGTGTGCACTATGTAGGCTTCTTTTATGCAAAACTGAGACTTAATTAAGAATTTTACTACTCCCTTCGTTTCAAAATAAGTGTCTCAACCTTGCAGTAGCTTTAGTACAAAGTTTTACTAAAGTTAAGACACTTATTTTAGGACGGAGGGACTATGTTTGTAAGACCATATTGATATATTTATATATGGAGACTAAGACTCATGCTACTTCAATTGCAACTACATCTTGGAGACTAAGACTCTTATCTTGGAGCTTACTTCAACAGTGAACCGACGCTGCTGTGTGAATCAGACTTTATAAGGAGCAAGATGGGTTCTAAATAAGAACTTCCTGAATTTTGATATTTCATTTATATTGTGGTTTAGGGGTGAATTTTTTTGAACTTTAGCATGAACAAGAATCCTTTCTGTTTCACGTCTAGAGGTCACATTCTTTTTTCCGTTTCTGCCTGAAAATAGATGTTTGATGGAATATAGTTAGTTTTAGGGATGAATATTGATGTACGTCTTGCATATTTGTGCGTGCCCATTGATTTTCCAACGCATTTCCAACAAACAAAAGATAGGGAAACTCAAAAACAAGATCGGACGTATCTGCTTTCCAATTAGATTTGTTCTAGTTCTCCATATTTGTGAATATCTTTCTGGAATTTCGCACTAGGATGTTGATATGGATAAAAGCTGTATAATACATAGGTTATACCGTTAGTAGCACCCATAATATCGGCTTACGAAACCAGTCCAACATTATAATACGTAAGTTATACCATTATAGTAATACCCACAAAATCGGCTTTACAAAACAAGTCCAATATATGCACAGCATAACGACACAATTTAACCACATAACATTACATTAAAACAAAGTTACACTTACAAACTAGTATCACTTGTATAATCCAAAAGGTAGTACAGTGTTGTCGACAAAACAACAAAGGCAGTAGGTGAAGTGTCGTCCGCTTGACATGTCGGCAGCTCAAGCATGTGATGCAGCGTTGATGTCTGGACGGTGAACAATGCCCGCGTGCGTGAGCAGCGCCCAAAGGTGGGTCATGAACTCGCCGCCAGTGGCTAGGTGCTCGGCATGGACGTCGGCCTTGTCGGACGGCGCCAGGAAGAGCACCAGGTCGGCCCAGAAGCCCGCGAGCAGTTTCCACGGCGGCCGCTTGTTCTCCGACAAGAGCTTGTCTGCCAGGCTGGCTCCAAGGATCAAGATGGACATGTCTTGCTGCACTGCTATGTTGCTGTTGCTGCTGTCCGGCCTTCTCAATTGTAATATATTTTTGCATCTGTCTGACAATGAACTTTTGGTTGTGCCGAGGCGCTCTCGGGCATCCAGAATGACGGCATCCAGGATCTGCGTGGCCGTGTAGCTGTGGTCCGGCAGCATGTCCGGGACGAAGGCCAGAAGGTAGGCACAGTAGTTGGATAGTGTGGTTGCAACGCGGCGGTCGGAGTTGTCGGCGCCCTGGTCCTGGTCCTGGTCGGCGCATATGGTGGTGGCAATGTGCCACACGAGGACCGTGTGCGTGCTCCTCGAGAGGTCGAACAACGCCAAGTGCAGCTGCAGCAGCTTGTTCTTTAGATCTCCTGAACGGTCGACCGACAGTTGGCCATTGCTTTTCTCGAGGGAGCTGAGAACCTCCTCCTTGATTTCGTCCGTCAGGGCAACATCCTTGTCGCGCTTCCGGCCTTCTCCTGTCTTCTCCAGCAGGCGTAGGGTCAACAGGGAGAAGGCATTCGTCTTGTGCGCGGTGTAGCCGCAGGAGTTGAGCAGCGAGTACTGGCCGAGCTTGTTGTTCCACCAGTGTGCCGGATTTTTTGCCCGGCGTGCCGCCACCCATTTAATCAGCGCTCGACGAATGCCGAAGCCCCGTTTCCACCACCGCTTTGCCGTCATCCACCACCCCTTGTTGTCTATCCTCCCCTTGCTTCTCACGTAGTCGCACACGTAGTGTACAATGGCCCAGTTTGAGTAACCCGTGGCAACGTCTTGCAGGATGTCGATGCTAAGGATCATGAAGACGACGAGAACGTTGTTGAAGAGGGTGAAGAAAACCGCGTGACTGGAGGAGTATCCCGTGTTATTCTCAAGCAAGTCCGCAGGGACATTGGAGTAATATGTGATGCCATCGTAAATAAAATCCACAAGGAGCACCTTGAACAAGCCAAGAAGGACGACGAAACGGAGAACGCGGAGCGCAGCTGGGGCGGCGGGGAACAACGCCGGGTACTTGGTGTAGAAGAAGTCGTAAAGGAACGACAACTCGACCTCCACAAGATGGAAGGCATGCTTGTCCTTGGCGAGGACGAATTTCAGCGCCTCCAGGTTACCCTCCTCGGCGATGGGGAGCCCCGGGCAGAAGCGCCGGCTGAGCAACTTGAACAAGGCGAAGGAAAGACACGTATCTTTGAGAGGCACAGGCTTCTGGTCGTCGTCAGGAGTAGGACTCAGCAGCAGCTTGTCCTTGCTGTTCCAAATCATGTCGAACGTGATGAGCTTGCCCTTGCCGCCCACCTCTGAGAGGTAGCAGGGCCCCTTGGACGGTGGGCTGGAGTCTTTTTCCTCGCCGAGGACAAGATACTTGCACTTAGCCATGTCGTCCATGGGGATATGATTCCTTTCACCAGAGCCAGAGGCATACACATCCTGCATGTAGTCAGCCACCACCTTGGCGCTGCGCACAAGGCCGTGCATCGAGCTGGCCTTGCGCAGCGCCTTCATCTTCTGGGTGACCCTCAAGATGCTATACACCCAGCAGAGGAGGAAGTAGAGCAGCAAGACCACCCCGCCCTTGGAGACGTTGCTCCGGCTGACGAGGAGCCAGAGCACGAGAACCGTCTGGATGATGTGCTGCGCCTGAACTCCTTTGCTATCCTCGACCTCCTGCCGGCTGAAGGCCGACATGCCGTCCACGCTACCGATGAGGAGCAATAGCCCGACGGCCCACAACAGCTGGCTTTCAAGCTGTTTGGGCTCCTCCACGGACTGGATGAGGCCGATGGTGTAGCCGAACACCGGGAAGGAGACGGTGTAAGCGACCCGCACCAGGTTCACAATGATTTTGTTGCGGGAGCGCCGACGCCGAGATCCCAGCACCACCTGGATGCTGATCAACACAGCACTAAGCATGGCGAGGATGTTGATCTGCAACCCTTTGTCCGTGCGGATCAGCATCAACATGTCGCTAGGGCTCTTTTCTGGCGCCGGGGTATCGCCGTGCCGCAGACCTAGCGACAGATCTCCCTCTAATTCGGGAAACATGCTGATGTGCAGACTAGAGTATAAGATCCATAGCAGCACCCATACCGAGTACATTTTCTCAATCTAGCTAGCCAGCTGCTCTTAGCTCTAGGTGTGTTTGACTCTTGGGTCTGCCTCAGCTCTGAACAAGTGTGCCAACTATATAGCTAGACAGAGTTTGACGAGGAGGATGCTTAGTCTTATGAAAGGTGGTCAATCTCATTATTTTTTACTAAGCGCACAAGAGATGGTGTGTGTGAGAACCAAGGTAATAAAAAACGCTAGTTCCCACACGATTTAGAATTGTACTATAATGTAAAGTATGTAAAACAATTGGTTATGCACATTATGTCCGCATTCATTATCCCCTCTATCATTTTCATTTGCTCGTAGCACATACCAACAAGGAGAAAAAAACGTTTTTTTAACAAAACTTGGGAACCGTGTATCCAACATCCGGTTATAGATCTCTTTAAATGACAATATTTCCGGACCAATTATATTGCAACAACATGTCTTGAGAAGATGAAAATAGAACAAAGAACATCCTCTTATTTATTATAAATGTAAAACATATTTCAGAAAATAGAGATCATTGAAGGAGAAGTAGAACTCACCTCTATGATGCTGGTGCTCACAAAGTTGACAAGCTCAGGACGTTAAAGCAACCAATATCGGGCCAGATATTTGTCTCTTGTAGGCATAGTACTGATTTGTCTCTTCAACTTGTACTCCCCCCGTTCCTAAATATAAGTCTGTATGTAGTTCATATTGAAATCTGTAAAAAGACTTATATTTAGGAACATAGGGAGTATTATTTAAGGTTAACTATGTAGTGTGTTGTAACTGTGCGGTCCTTACAGAGTTATCCATATCCCATGCAAAAATAAAAAATAAAAAAAATCCTTAAGTGTGTGTCTAGGATAACAACTCACAGTAGTATTTACTTTGCCACTTCACCACAAGCGGGGTTGGCAGAAGAGTGACCACAAAACTTCATCGCAAATGGACATCGTATAACAACCTCATATGTGTTCCCCTCAAAAAGAAAAAGACCTCATATGTCATGCTTTCAACTGCTGTACGATCAAGGTGCCTAATTGCAGTATATATATGATGACCAATTCCTAAAGACCCGGCCTGTCAATTCCGCAAGACCGTCAAATGCTAGTTTCACACATACTAATACGTACTGATAAGCAATCTTTTGGTTGTTTATTTCTTGTGTGTTGTTAAACAAGGACAAGCGCAGAGTGGAGACAACCGGCCTACCACTAATCAAGCTGCAAATACAGCGACCACCCGCCTAACAGCGGCTACAAACTCCATATCTATTCAGATTTCAGATAGTATATATGTGAACTCCATATATATTCAGATAGCATATTTGAGCGACTGGCAGGTTAGGTCAAGCATGGATCTAAAATTGTGTGAACATGCATGACCGTATGTTATGTTGAACCTGTATTTGTAGAACCATGTCATATAGTATTGAGCAAGACATATCCAATATCACATATTTCAATCAAATATACAAAGTCTTGACGTCGATGACGGGCCATGGCAGGTTAATCATCAATGTATTGTTGCGTCATACTCTACTACATGCATGGAGTGCGCACCTCTGATGTATTGAAACCCGTTTAACTAACACTTAGACCACACCTTGGACCCTCGAGGGCAACAACTTGGCCAGTCCACACCTTGGACAATCAACAGTCAACACCTAATCGTTTAGAAGATGCCAAATCTGCAAGATTAACAAGGAAGGATGATTGTGCTTTTGGTAGGTGCACGATCATACTCACTAATTCTCTCAAAGGATAGGCATAAAAGCACGAAAGAGCCAGGGAAGTTGGAGCAAGTGAATTTGAAATTCTATATATGTCCTCCAAGTTGCCAACCCTACCCATTGGGGCTCGGGGTGCTATTTATAGGCGCTTGGGAGATCTAGCCATTTGGGTAAATGTGGTTGTGTACGGACATGCGTAACGGCTAGTCTTCGACTATGGATGACCTCGAACAAGGATGTCCAAGGTAGAGGTTTTATGTATGGGGGAGTACCAATGAGTCTTCAATAATGGCCATGAAGCTCTTGACTCAACATAATGGCTAGATCTAAAATCAACCCAAATCTACTAGGCCACAGCCTCTCGTGTTCAATCTAGTGCCTCGCGCTATTCAAGCAGACTGATTCTAGTCTCTCGTGTTGAATCTATTAGAAACCAAAATCAATCTTTTTTAATAGCTCGAGGCACTAGATTGAACACGAGAGGCTGTGGCCTAGTAGATCTGGGTTGATTTTAGTGCCTCGTGTGATG
>NC_041386.1:747388858-747407122 GCF_002162155.2 Triticum dicoccoides | reverse complement strand
ACAGAGGACATCCTTGTTCGAGGTCATCCATAGTCGAAGACTAGCCGTTATGCCTATCCATACACAACCACCTTTACCCAACGGCTAGATCTCCGAAGCGCCTAGTATAAATAGCACCCGAGCCCCAATGGGTAGGGTTGGCAACTTGGAGGACATATGTAGAATTCCAAATTCACTTGCTCCAACTTCCCTAGGTCTTTCGTGCTTTTATGCTTATCCTTTTAGAGAATTAGTGAGTATGATCCTGCACCTACCAAAAGCACAATTATCCTTCCGTGTTAACCTTGGAGATTTGGCATCTTCTAAACGATAAGGTGTTGACTGCGAGTGTCCAAGGTGTGGACTGGCCAAGTTGTTGCCCTTGAGGGTCCAAGGTGTGGACTGGCCAAGTTGTTGCCCTTGAGGGTCCAAGGTGTGGACTAGCCGATGCAAGGTTTGGATATAACATATCGAAGATTTGCCACTAGTGGTCGGAACAAGCGGGTGAAGCTTGCTCAATGGAGAATAAGGTTTAATTCGCAAGCGGGTTATGGAGCGTGCACATATGGTGCTCGCTGAGGCACTGTTGGACCGGTTTGTGCTCCTGGCTCGCCGTTGGACAGCTTGATGAGGACGGCGGATTTTTGCTGATGTGAGTAGGTATGAGATCAGGGCACATGGTCCCGATCATGGATACCCCTTCATTAAGCTTTGTAGCTGTAGCGACAGTTGTCCCTAGGAAGGTGGCTCCGGTTTAATCTACTTTGTAAGGATTTGTTCAATAATATAATAAAAATGTATGTATGAATCATTTTGATGCAGAGGCCGGGTGTTTCAATTTCCTTTTCGAAACAAACTATTAGCGAAATTCAGCAAGTCTACATGGGAAAAACCTTGGGTGTCAATACTTTGGAGGGGTTAACAAGAAAGAAGTACTTGTAGACCTGGTGTAGACATCAGAGGTGCTCCATGTAGTAGAGTATGACGCAACAATACATTGATGATTAAGCTGCCATCGCCCGTCGACGTCAAGACTTTGTATATTTTGATTTGAAATATGTCATACTGGGTATGTCTTGCTCAATACTACTCCCTCCGTTCCTAAATATAAGTCTTTTTGGAGATTCCACTATGGACTACATACGGAGCAAAAAGAATGAATCTACACTCTAAAATATGTCCACATACATTCGTATGTAGTTTGTAGTGGAACCTCTAAAAAGACTTATATTTAGAAACGGAGGGAGTATATGACATGGTTTTACAAAGACAGGTTAAACATGACATACGACCATGCATGTTCACACAATTTTAGCTCCATGCTTGACCTAACCTGCCAGTCGCTCATATATACTCTATCTAAATACATTTGGAGTTTCTAGCCGCTGTTAGGCGGGTGGTCGCTGTACAATGGCAGGCTCCCGTGTCGGATTAGTTGCTCGGCAGTGCCGAAACTCTATACCATAAATAATACGGGCGGTTGGGTAAAATGACACCAAATTGACCCTTGCAGCTTGATTGGTGGTAGGCCGGCCGGTTGTCTCAGTGCACACGCCTCTGGAATATAATTGACGTGCGAACGCCTAGCCACTGCGCTTGTCCTTGTTTAAGAACACACAAGAAATAAACAACCAAAACAGTGCTTATCAGTACATATTAGTATATGTGAAAATCACATTTGAAGGTCTGGCGGAATTGACGGGTCTGGTCTTTAGGAATTGGCCATCATGTGAAAAGGAGGGGAGGGGACGACCGGGTTTGTGAACCATGTGAACCGGTGTGAAACGTGCAGAAAAATGATGGAACTAGAGCGCATAGTCCTAAAATCCGGACAAGTGAGGCTGCTGGTTTGGATTTTCAGTTCGTGATCGCAGTCTTCTTTTTTTTGGTCAATCTCTTCTCAAGAACATACAACTAGTTTGTAAGTTTTGTGGAATCAACCAAGGGAGCTAGCCCAGCTGGTTGTTGTCATTACATTTGTTATGGGAGGGTGCGGGTTTGATCCCCTTGTCGCTTTTGCCTATATTAAAACTATTGACAGTGCATGTGAAGCAGCCCAGAAGACCGAAGGAGGGGGGGTCGTCGTGCGGTACTTTTTGCAATCTGCCACATGGTTGGCAGCATCTTTGAAGACATGTTGTTGCAGTATAATTGGTCCAGAAATATTGTCATTGAAATAGATCTATAACCGGTGTTGGATACACAGTTCCCAATTTTTGTGAAAAGACGTTTTTCTTCTCCTTGTTGGTATATGCTACGAGCAAATGAAAATGATAGAGGTGATCATGAATGTGGACATAATGTGCATAACCAATTGTTTTACATACTTTACATTATACAATTCTAAATCGTAAGTTTACCAGCAAAAGTGGAACATGCTTTTTCTAGCCCAATTTTTTTTCTAATGGCCCAAACATTTTACCGTGAGCGTGTACAAAATGGTTCACATGGCTCCTTATATGTATCATGTCATGCATGTCTATCAGCACACGCAATGGTAGGTTTGTAAGTCATGTATGTCTACACCAATATCCCAATTTAAAAATAAGAAGAGAGGAAGAAAGCTTACCTGCTAATCGTGTGGGAACTAGCTACTGTTAGTTTTTCATTACTTTGGTTCTCTTCTCACACACACCATCTCTTGTGCGAGCTCTCAGAAAATAATAAGATTGACCACCTTTCATAAGACTAAGCATCCTCGTCAAGCTCTGTCTAGCTATATAGATGGCACGCTTCTTCAGAGCTCAGGCAGACCCAAGAGTCCAAGACACCTAGAGCTAAGAGCAGCCAGCTAGCTAGATTGAGAAAATGTACTCGGTCGAGGAGGTGCTATGGTACTTATACTTCCATCATCCCATTCTGTCCATCAACATGTTTCCCGTAGGAGATGTAGAAGACCTGTCGGTAGGTCCATGGGAGGGCGGGCCGGTGGCCGCCGATACCCCGGCGCCAGAAATGAGCCCTAGCAACATGCTGATGCTGATCCACGCAGACAAAGGGTTGCAGATCAACCTCCTAGACATGCTTAGTGCTGTGTTGATCGGCTTCCAGGTGCTGTTGGGATCTCGGCGCCGGCGCTCCCGCAACAAAATCATTGTGAACCTGCTGCGGGGTGCTTATATTGTCTCCTTCCCGGTGTTCGTCTACACCATCGGCCTCGTCCAGTCCGTGGAGGCGCCCAAACAGCTTGACAGCCAACTGTTGTGGGCCGTTGGGCTTCTGCTCCTCCTCGGTAGCGTGGACGGCATGTCGGCCTTCACCCGGCAGGAGGTCGAGAATAGCAAAGGTGTTCAGGCGGAGCACATGATCAAGACGGTTCTCGTGCTCTGGCTCCTCGTCAGCCGAAGCGACGTCTCCGAGGGCGGGTGGATCTTGCTTCTCTACTTCCTCCTCTGCTGGGTGTATAGCATCTTGAGGGTCGCCCAGAGGATGAAGGCGTTGCGCAAGGCCAGCTCGGCACAAGGTCTTGTGCGCAGCGCCAAGGTGGTGGCTGACTACATGCAAGATGTCTATGCCTCTGATGATAGGATTCATAGCCCCATGGACATGGCTAAGTGCAAGTATCTGGTCCTCGGCGAGGAAAAGGACTCCAGCCCACCGTCCAAGGCGCCCTCCTACCTCTCAGAGGTGGGCGGCAAGGGCAAGCTCGTCACGTTCGACATGATCTGGAACAGCAAGGGCAAGCTGCTGCCGAGTCCCACTCCTGACGATAACCAGAAGCCTGTGCCTCTGAAAGATACTTGTCTTTCCTTCGCCTTGTTCAAGTTGCTCAAGCGGCGCTTCTGCCCGGGGCTCCCCATCGCTGAGGAGGGTGACCCGGAGGCGCTGAAATTCGTCCTCGCCAAGGGCAAGCATGCCTTCCATCTCGTGGAGGTCGAGTTGTCGTTCCTGTACGACTTCTTCTACACCAAGTACCCGGCGCTCTTCCCCGCGGCCCCAGCTGCGCTACGCGTCCTTCGTTTCATCGTCCTTATTGTCTTGTTCAAGGTGCTCCTCTTGGATTTTGTTTACGAGGGCATCATATCGTACTCAAATATCCCAGCGGAATTCCTTGAGAATAACACGGGATACTCCTCCAGTCACGCGGTTGTCTTCATCCTCTTCAACAACATTCTCGTCGTCTTCATGATTCTTAGCATTGACATCCTGCAAGACGTTGCCACGGGTTACTCAAACTGGGCCATTGTACACTACGTGTGCGACTACGTGAGAAGCAAGGGGAGGATAGACAACAAGGGGTGGTGGATGACGGCAAAGCGGTGGTGGAAACGGGGCTTCGGCATTCGTCGAGCGCTGATTAAATGGGTGGCGGCACGCCGGGCAAAAAATCCGGCACACTGGTGGAACAACAAGCTCGGCCAGTACTCGCTGCTCAACTCCTGCGGCTACACCGCGCACAAGACGAATGCCTTCTCCCTGTTGACCCTACGCCTGCTGGAGAAGACAGGAGAAGGCCGGAAGCGCGGCAAGGATATCACCCTGTCAGACGAAATCAAGGACGAGGTTCTCAGCTCCCTCGAGAAAAGTGGTGGCCGGCTGTCGGTCGACCGTTCAGGCGATCTGAGGAACAAGGTGCTGCAGCTGGACTGGGCGCCTCTCGACCTCTCGAGGAGCACGCGCACGGTCCTCGTATGGCACATTGCCACCACCATATGCGTCGACCAGGACCAGGGCACCAACAACTCCGACCGCCGCGTTGCAACAACACTGTCCAACTACTGCGCCTACCTGCTTGCTTTCGTCCCGGACATGCTGCCCGACCACAGCTACACGGCCACGCAGATCCTAGACGCCGTTATTCTAGATGCCCGAAAGCGCCTCGACACAACCAAAAGTTCATTGTCGGACAGATGTAAAATGATGTTACAATTGGGAAAGACACACAACAGCAAGATGGAGCAAGACGTGTCCATCTTAATCCTTGGAGCCAGCCTGGCTGACAAGCTATTGGCAGAGAACGAGCGGCCACCGTGGAAGCTGCTCGCGGCCTTCTGGGCCGACCTGGTGCTCTTCCTGGCGCCGTCCGATAAGGCCGATGTCCATGCCGACCACCTAGCTACCGGCGGGGAGTTCATGACCCACCTTTGGGCGCTGCTCACGCACGCGGGAATTGTTGACCGTCCAGACATCCGTGCTGCATCACATGTTTGAGCTGTTGACGTGTCAAGCGTACGACACTTCACCTATCGCCTTTGTTGTTTTGTCGACAACACTGGATTTGTTACCTGTACTACCTTTTCCATTATACAAGTGATACTAGTGTGTAACTTCGTTGTAATGTAATGTAATTAATGTGCTTAAATTGTGTCGTTATGCCGCGCATATGTAGATTGTTTCGTAAAGCTGATTTTGCGGGTATTACTAATGCTATAACTTACGTATTGTAATTAACTGGTTTCGTAAACCGATATTATGGGTACTACTAACGGTGTAACCTATGTATTCTACAGCTTTTATCCATATACATCCTAGTGTGAAGTTCCAGAAAGATTCACAAATATGCAGAACTAGACAAAATCTAATTGGAAAGCAGATATCACCGATCTTGTTTTTGAGTTTCCCTATCTTTTGTTTGTTGGAAATGCGTTGGAAAATCAATGGCTGCACACAAATATGCGAGACGTACACACTGAAAAAAATAGAGCGCTATAACGTTGCTAATAGCACGCTATAGCATATTTAGAAATTGCATTGCTAAATAAATCAATGTACAACGTTTGGCTAATAGCACGCTATAGCGCGATGTAGCACGCTAATAGCGTATTATGAGGCCAACACTATTTTGTTGTAGCGCGCTATTTTTTTCCTTGGATGTACATCAATACTCATTCCTAAACCAAGTATATTACATCCAACATCTATTTTCAGGCAGAAATGGAAAAAGAATGCGACCTCTGGATGTGAGACAGAAAGGATTCTTCTTCATGCTAAAGTTCATAATTTTTCACCCCGAAACCACAATATAATTGAAATATCAAAATTCAGGAAGTTCTTATTTAGAACCCATCTTGCTCTTTAGACCCTCCTCGGTGTCTTTGCACGTCGGCCCTCCTTCTCCCCTTCAATTCTTGGACCCGATCGAGTGGGTCCGCCGATTAAAACGTGTGGGCATGACCAACCTTGCCCTGCCCCCCAGCCTTTATTGCTGAAATGTCCAGCGATGGTTACTAACCTTGCTGCCTACCACCCCCGCAAACCAGACCAGCAAGAGTAACCGACCTGTTTTAAGATGAGTATGCCGGTGTTTTTATATTTATGTTGCATGTGGAATGATCTTGGACCTACTTTTGTTTTCCGAATAATTAGAACAAATCTCTCTACGAGTGAAATGGAGATGAAGACCCTATACCACGATGATAACCGGAACCCGAAAAACAAATAGAAATTTGGTGGGTAGACTTGCTTATTGCTTAATTTGCAACAACAGATGTACATAGTGTGCAAAGTAAACAAAGCTTCGAAGGCCGCATTTAGATAATAAAGCTTCATAGATCACTTACAATATTTTTGATGTGGGCAAGTCTTTCACACAGCAGCCTCGGTTCACTGTTGAAGTAAGCTCCAAGATAAGAGTCTTAGTCTCCAAGATGTAGTTGCAACTGAAGTAGGATGAGTCTGGGTGGGTGAGTGTATAGCGCGTGGGAGTAAGTTGATTATGATGGTCAGCGTCGTTGTAAGAACTAACACGCTCTTATATCGGCGTGCTTAACACGATCGCATCCCACCTTAGCCAGAACCGAGTTAACGCCCATCCCATCGGTGTAGTGGATCGCATCTTTCGGCGGCTCATAGATCACTTAATCTTGTCATAAGCCAACCTATGCAAGTTTTATTAAGTTTTTTTCTTCTCAAAATGAACATCGCCAGAGTGCTATTTAATAAGGGTGGTCCTTTTGGACTAGTCGTAGGGGCATGTACAATGGTTGATAAGATAGTCTTATCTTAAGTCTTGCATGTAATTCAGAGATAACAAAAAACCATGTCTACAATGGGTCATCTCTTAGCCTTATCTTCAATAAGTAGTTATTTTTAAAAATGTGGTGAGATATATTGTGCTAAGAGATCGTAGAGAAGACAAGCTTTTTCTTATGATTTCTCTCTCCTCCACCTCATCATTTATCCTACGTGGCAATGCCTAAGATAGAATCATTGTACATGCCCTAAAGAGACATGTGAAAGTTTAAACTTTTAACCCCAAAGTCTAACCGCCAGATCAAGTCCCTGCTATGCCGCCTCTAGTCCTATGGAATCTCGTTCGCGACCTCTGCCGAGCCCAGCACAGCAGCCTCATCGGCATGCCCCAATGATTCCCTCAAGGCAATGCCACACCTATTTTATTTGTTTGTTATGCTTTCAGCTCTAGGATCTAGAACAGCATCCTGTCCTTTTTAACCATTTCTCGTGTTCTAACCGAACTACTACTGACTGATTAAAATAGGTTGGCTCATGTTCTAAACTGACCTGCTATTGACTGATTAAAATAGGTTGGTATTTGAATTCTGTTTGTCCTCCGTGACTCATCATCCACTAATTGCTGCAATTTTCTTTGAATACTGTGAGCTTGTCTCTTCCTAGTTAACAAGTGACGGGTTTGAGAAATAAGGGGTCTCTTTGCCGGCCAAAGGACAACACCACTAGACCAATCAACCGGCTAGCATCTCTTGCCTATCCGAGCAAGGAGGGCAGGAGATTCACCTCCAGCTGCTTCTCTAGAAGCCTTAGGAAGGGGAGCCTGCATGGCAAGTACGGATTAAGCCTCACAAGCAGTGGCGGAGCTAGGATTTGAAAACAGACATGATATGTAAATGTTCTAAGTAATTATCAATACCATATATAAATAGATCAATATGGTCTTACAAATATACTAAGATTCTTAATTAAGTCTCAGCTTTGCATAAAAGAAGCCTAATAGCAGTACATACCTTGAGAAGTTAAAGAAGACTATGTTTCTGGCCTATGCTTTTGCAAGGCCATCAAAGTATGAATTATGTCAACTTCATTCACCTTGGAGAAAGCATCCCCGCTCAATGAATGTGACTAGGCATTTGTTTGCCGATTAGAATGACAAGAGCACGTCAATACTAAAGAAACACAAGACACATCAACTAATAAATCAGACAAAGACCAAACTAACAAGTCACGTACTCGCGTCAGTAACATTTGTAGCAAGTCTGTAAGGTTTACTCTACACCAAATAGCGCACCGGTGACAATGACAACCAGTTAGCAGGCTAAGTGGCTAACACAAACAAATATGGGGGATATGATGGTGCAGAGCTTGGCACGAAATAAAAGAGATTTTGACTGTACGAATCAACCTTGCCGGCCATCGGTGAGCTTCACGTGGACGCCCTTGTCCATGAACTTGGCCAGGTCAAAGCGCGGTCTCCTTGCGCTCGCAGGGGTGGCTGGGCACGCCGACGCTGGCGCTGCTGCATGGTGGTGGCGCACTGGCACACTGTTGACAGAGTTGCAGCACGCAGGGCTGGCGGGAGGGGCCGGTGAGGGGGCGGCGACGACTCGGCGAGGCACTGAGGCAGGTGACCGGCGGCGGATCGAAACGCGTAGAACAGAGGGGATCAGGGGAATCAACTGGCATTGAGAAGCACGTCACGCGCATCCTCCTAGTAAACCTATGATATATAGGCTGGCCCAAAATCCCAGGGTGCATCGTGGCCCACCCTGTAACTCCGCACCTGCTCACAACGTACAATATAAAGAAGCATGCCAGTACGAAGGGGCTCGGACGCGTCCCATCGAAGCAGTAGGAGCAGGCCTCGGCTTAGGCGCCAAGAATCCTCATAGTCTATCCGATGATAGCTACGCTGAACCGCTAGTGGGCTTCATCTTGTTCCTTGAGCGCCTCACACGCCGGAATACAATCGACACGAAACAGGAATAGGGTTTTTACTAGGACGATCCCAGGGTCTGAACCTGTATGCATCCTTGTGTGCTTGAGGCTGTTAATCCATCCGATCATAGCCATAAGTTCTACCTACGTACAAATTCACTTAGCTGGTAACGGAACACCGACAGTTGGCATTGCCAGGTAGGGGATCTGTGCGCCACCATGCGAGCATAATGACGGGTTCCACTCCGTTTTTATTGTTCTTTGCAGAGTCAATTACACCACTGGTGCTTAAACTTGACATGAGAAATCACTTTAGTGCTAAAACTTGCGTCATACATTGAACTAGTGCTACAACTTGACTTCGGCATGCATATACGATGCAAATCGCATTTGTATACGGACACGGCGCTTACTACGCATGCCACATGGTGTGAGCCCCGCTGTCAGCCACTGAATGGTAGAGATAGGGCGTGTGGCCTGTTATTTTGTAGAAAATCACCCAAAATTATTTTTTCTCACGAAAAGGTCCCTAACACGTGTCGGTCTATCTGTCAGCCAGCAAATTATGTGCAAAATTGCGGCCGGTGGGAATGGAACACATGATATTTGCAGCGTGGAAGGGCGTGTGCCTAACCAATGCACCTAGAAGCGTTTTATGTTATAACTGCAAACAAAACACCATAGATCCATGAGAGATGAGACCATATATGTTATAATTGCAAAAATATGCACGTAAGAATTTTCATATTCAATAAAAATATCAAACTATTTTTTCTCTATATATTTAAATGAATGATAATACTCCCTCCGTTCATATGTAAGTTAAAATTGTGTGTTATAAATAAAATAATGCTCAGAATTAAAACAAACACTATTGTACAAAGTTGAGTCACTTATTTTGGGACGGAGGGAGTACATATTAAAAATGTTCATGCTTTTAATAATATAGTTAACTATTATAAAATACTGTTCGTTTTTATTTTGAAAATTATTTTATTTATAACACACAGTTTTAACTCACATATAATTTATAATTTTTGTAAAAAATAACAGTGAAAATGAGTCGTAGGGAGTCTGGCACGCTTAATTTCTAACGAGTATATGGAGTGCATAACCAGCTACAACAACCAACAGTACTGGCTGCATTGGTTATGTATACTGCAGATCGTGGGTTCGAATCCTTTCGGGCACATTTTTTGCATATATTTTTCTCGCTGACAGATGGACGGAAACGTGTATGTACCAAAACGTGTCATGGGCCTTTACGTGAGAAAAATTATAATTCCGAGAGGTGTTTTCCACAAAATAACAGTCCACACGTCCTACTTGTACATTCAGTGGTTGACAGTGGGCCCCATGCCATGTGGCATATCTAAGTCAGTACCGTCTCCGTACACAAAATGAGATTTACACCGTATATGCACGCCAAAGCCAAGTTGTAGCACCAGTTCATTGTATGCTGCAAGTTTTGGCACTAAAGTGATTTTTCGCGTCAAGTTTTAGCACCAGTGGTGTAATTGACTCTTCTTTGCAAATTTGCATTGTTTTAGACCGCCACAAAAGCATGCAATTAATTGTATCCAAATCTCTTCCCTGAAGCTGGATGCAGATGTTGCTTGCAAGAATAACTAGATATAAATATTTTCAAAGCACGGATTCGATGTCGCAGTCGAGACGTTTGGACTTGTGCTTGATCATCCGGAGCCTGGATCCTACCCGCACCACCTCAACGCCGGTGAGCAGGACCACCGTGTCGACCGACACCGACTCCATCCCGAATTCGGCCATGATGTCGAACCTCCTATGGATGCAGAGCCTGCCGTCCCCGAGGTAGGCCACGCTGTTGATCCTCGAGAGCCACTCTGGCAGCGGTTCAGCTATGTCAAGCCAGGCATGCCGCAACACCGGAGCTCCGTTCATCTTGAGGCCGGAGGCAATATCCATGGCGCAGAAGCGGTAGGGATCGTGGAGCTCGATGCCGAACAGGAGGTCGTCACCGAGCTCGGGGACGTGCACACCCTGGGAGAAGAAGGGCAGGCTCCAGTCGCCGGCCTTGGTCCACTCTCCGGTGCCCGTGTCGAAGCGGTAGGTGCCGACGGGGTCACGATCGGTACAATAGGAGACGTAGACGGTGCCGCCGCCGCCGCCGTCCTTGCCGTGGAGCAGCGCGTGGCACCCGACGAAGGAGTCGCGGTGGACGGGCGGCGGAGGGAGCGGCCGCCAGTGCCAGGCGTGGTCTTCCTTGCCGGCGTAGGGGCTCGGGTTGGGGTCGGGGTTGTCGTAGACGAGGGCCTCGAACCTGCTGGGAGTGGGACTGCGGCTGTGGAAGACGCGATCCAGGACGTAGAGCGTGCCGGCGCGGGCGCCACGGGCGACGGAGAAAGAGATGGGGCGGCGGCAGCCCTTGGGACCAGAGAGGCCGGGCATCATCTCGAGGGTGTCGGCGTCGGCGTCGTAGAGCGCAGCGTGGCCGGAGTCGTCGACGCAGAGGACGTTTCCCTCGCTGCCGCCGCCGACGCCGTAGAAGGGCATGTAGTTGAGCCTCGTGAAGGACGGGCGCGAAGATGGTTTGAGCCTGAGTTTCGACGGGGGTAATCGCAAGACGTCCTCCGTCGCCGCCGCCGCCGCCGTCTTGTTCTCCTTCTTCTTGTTGCTGGCGGCCGCCATGGCGGCATGCTGCTGTGCTTCCGCGGCTGATGGGTAGAAGAGATTGTTCTTGAGCTTGATGCGGCTCAATAGATAGCTATCCGCCGTCACCACGTTCACGAACCGCCGGGCCTTCATCGTCTTCCTTCACACAATCTCCAGAAAGAAGCCATGCATGGGAACGTACGGGATCTAGCAATTGCTAGTTAGGTCTAGCCGGCCCTAATATTTGAGGAGGCCGTAATAAATAATCTGAGTTATTTATAGGACGGTTGTAGTGTGTTCTCTTGCACCGTAGCATATGGGCCGGCCCGGAGATGTACAAGTAATCATTGCAACGAGAATTACATAACGTAGTGTGACTATCGCAGTTTCCCTCTCGTTAGGGTTTTACGTGTTCCCCTACCTCGATCACCGATTGCCGCCCCTCGCGATCGTCTCAGGGGGTTGCCTCCTGGGCGCTTGCAGGCTGGGGGGGATCGGGGGGTTAGGGTTGCTGCTTCAAGGCCCGATTGTTGTCTCCATCGGGTTAGGGTTCCAGTGAATATGTCTTCGAGGCGGCTAAGGATGCAGCGGCCGCAGGCTCATCGGAGACGGATGATGTGGAAAAGATGATGAGGGAATTGGGGCTTCAAGAAGAAGACCTTGATGATGTGATCTATGATGAAAAAGTGGCGCCGCCGGAAGCAGCTAGATGGATCGCCCTAGCAAGGGTGCACTCTGAGAAGACGTACAACCAATATTGGTTCTTTAAGAATATGAGATCAGCGTGGAACCTGGCGCAGGAGGCGAATTTCAAGCCTCTGGAGGATAATCTATATACCATCCAATTCTCGTGCTTGGGGGATTGGGAGAGAGTTATGCAGGATGGACCTTGGCACTTCAGGGGAGATGCGGTGATCATCAAACCCTATGATGGGATCACGAAGCCGTCCACAGTTCGACTAGATACCATCGAAATCTGGGCACAAATTCATGATGTGCCACAGCTATATGCATACCTGGTGCCGTCCCTTGGAGCTAAGATTGGTGAAGTGATGTTCACGGAGCCACAGTCACAAGATTTTAAGGGTAACTTCTATCGCGTTTGGGTGAGGATCAATGTGTCCAAACCCCTCAAGAACGCTGTATCTATGATTCGTGATGGCAAAAGGCAGATCTACAGAGTTAGATATGAAAAACTGCCGGATTGGTGTGCGGTCTGTGGGATGCTTGGCCACCAATTCAAGGAACATGGTAATGGGATACACCCTCCTTCAGCCTTAGTCTTTAAAGATTTGCGGGCAGGCTGGTTCATGCGTACAGGCTGGGGGCCGGGGGAGGGACGAGGCCGAAGAGGAGGCCGACGGGGAGGACGATCAGGTGGCCAAGAAACGAGTGCTCAGTACCAGCCTCACTACGGCGAAAATGCTTCTGAGGAGGATCTCGAGGAAGATAGGGATGCTGTGATGAAGGAGGCAGAGAATAACAGAAAGAGGGGGTCTGATCTAGCGGTGGGACAGAGTTTGCCGGCCGGAAATCCAGTAGCCACAAGCAAGGGACAACACGCTACTTTGGCGATCCAGCCCCCGCGGTGCCTCCCAGCCCAAATAGCAAGAAGGAGCCTAAGAGAACGAAGCTGCACACTAATGATGGGAATAACACCATGGCTAATACTGGAGTACAAGGAAAGGTTGAACAAACAGTGGCGGGCCTCGAGGGGCGCCGCCGGGGTCAATGAGTGCCTTATGTTGGAACTGTCGTTTCGCGGGCAACGCCGTGACAGTTCGCGAGCTTCGCGATTTCGCGAGGCAACTTGCCCCTACCCTACTGTGTATAGTTGGGACACAAATTGAAGGAGCTAGGGTAGAAGCTTTAGCTAATACTCTTGGTTATGATAAATCATATGTTGTTGATAGCCGTGGTAGGAGCGGTGGGATTGGACTATTTTGGAATAATTCAATAAAAGTGGAGATTCTTGGCTACTCTGATTATCATTTAGATGTGTCGGTTGAGGAGAATGAACAGGAAATATGGCGGATGACTTGTGTTTACGGTGAGGCGCAGACTCACCTGCGACACCAAACATGGCAGGTGCTGCAGAACATAAGTACTTTGAGTGCCCTTCCGTGGCTCTGTATAGGCGACTTCAACGAAGTCTTACGTCCAAACGAACACGAGGGGGTTGGACATCGTAGTAACGCTCAAATCCAGGCCTTCCGGGACGCTACGGATGCTTGCATGCTGGTGGACTTAGGGTATAAGGGCAATTTTTGGACTTTTGAAAAGAAGGTTGTGGGGGGTACTTATACAAGGTGCCGACTAGATAGAGCTATGGCGAATGCCGACTGGTTAGCGAGGTTCCCTTTGGCCTCAGTATCACATATTACATGTGCCACATCGGATCACTCCCCAATTTTGCTTGATTATGGAAGCAAACCAACTGAAAGAAGAGAGAGATCCTTTAAGTATGAGCTAATGTGGGAGACACATGAGGGGCTCAAAACGTTCTTGACAGAGGGATGGGCATCGGAGCCACCATGCAATAGTGTGGAACAGATGCGGGAGAAGCTTCATAACCTTGCAGGCGGGCTGGCCAGATGGAGCAAGGACACTTTCGGAAGTGTCAGGAAGGAGATTAAAAAGCTAAAGCAAATTCTGGAGGAGCTCAGGTGCGACCCACTGAGAACTGGGCCTTCTCACGTGGAATTAAAGATCAATTAACAGCTGATCGAGATGTATCACAGAGAAGAGATCATGTGGCGACAGAGGGCAAGAGTCGAGTGGCTTTCGGCGGGGGACAAAAATACCAAATTTTTTCATCTTCGGGCTAGCCTTCGTAGGAAGAAAAATATGGTGAAGACCTTACAAAATTCTCTGGGCGTTGTCATATCTGACCAGGCTGAACTCCGGGACATGGCGAACACGTTCTATCAAAATCTGTATACCACGGAGGGTGCTAATAATATGGAAGAAGTGCTGGAACATGTCCCGCAGAAGGTGACCGAGGAGATGAACACATCCCTTTGTGCTCCGTATACAAATGAAGATGTAAAGAATGCTCTGTTTCAAATGTTTCCTACCAAGGCGCCGGGCCCGGATGGTTTTCCTGCACATTTTTATCAGCGACATTGGGACGTGTGTGGGGACGAGGTCACTAAGGTCGTCCTAAGCATAGTACGCGGGGAAGAAAGCCCAGAATGCATCAATGACACAGTTTTGGTTCTTATACCGAAGGTAACGAATCCCACCGTTTTATCTCAGTTTCGACCCATTAGTCTATGCAATGTACTATATAAGATTGCATCCAAGGTGGTCGCTAATAGGTTGAAGATCATATTACCTGAGATTATTTTGGATGAGCAGTCCGCTTTTGTGCCAGGGAGGCAAATCACGGATAACATTATTTGTGCTTATGAATGTTTGCATTTTATGAAGCGGTCCAGTGCGAAGTCAAATAGCTTTTGTGCACTGAAGTTGGATATGATGAAGGCCTATGATAGACTAGAATGGACATACCTGAGAGCCATCATGACTAAACTTGGTTTTGCAGAACAGTGGATCAATACAGTCATGACTATGGTATCATCTGTTTCTTTTTCAGTTCTTTTCAATGGAGAGAAGCTTGATCCTTTCAAACCATCTAGAGGAATCCGGCAGGGAGACCCAATCTCCCCCTACTTATTCTTGATTGCAGCAGAGGGCCTTTCGTGCCTCCTGAAATCCAGTTCTCAGTCATCACTAGCAGGTATCAAGGTGGCCCCCACGACTCCAACCATTAACCACCTTCTATTTGGAGATGACAGCCTGTTGCTTTTCAAGGCCAGTGTAGAGGGAGCACTTGCAGTGTCAAACCTGCTAAGGAAATATCGTGACGCTTCAGGACAGAGGATAAACCATGAGAAATCCTCTATATTTTTCAGCAAAGGGTGTCCAGGCCCCATCAGAACAGAGGTGAAGGAGTCTCTACAGGTCCAAAATGAGTCTTTGTCTGACCGGTATCTGGGAATGCCTACTGATGTGGGGCAGTCAAAGAATGGAACGTTCAAATACCTGAGAGATAGGGTTTGGGAAAAGATTAAAGGATGGATGGAGAAGCTTCTGTCCTCGGCGGGAAAAGAAGTACTGATTAAATCAGTGGCACAAGCGATTCCTGTATATTCTATGGCATGCTTCCGTTTACCGCGAGGGCTTTGCGAGAACATCACATCAATCATAAGGCAATTCTGGTGGGGGAGTAAGCAGGGAAGAAGGAAACCCAGTTGGGTGGCATGGGACGTTATGACAAGGCCGAAATATATGGGTGGCCTCGGCTTCCGTGACATGGAGATTTTTAACTTGGCACTTTTGGCACGGCAGGCATGGCGCACAATGACCTCAGAACTGTCACTAAGCTCAAGGATTCTCAAATCAGTTTACTTTCCAAACTGCTCTTTGCTAGAAGCTGAGTTAGGATCTCATCCGTCGTAGATTTGGAGGGCTATTTTGGATGGCCGGGACATTTTGGCGCAAGGCATCATCAGAAGGATTGGGGATGGAGAAACCACAAAAATTTGGGAGCATAACTGGATCCCGAGGGAGAGCTTTAAAAGGCCTATAACATCCTTGGTCCAGCATCCTCCGGCTAGAGTTGCTCAACTCATTACTGCTACGACAGCTTCTTGGAATGAAGCTCTAGTTCGGTCTATCTTCACTCCTTTTGATTCGGAGGAAATCCTCAAGATACCACTCTGTACGCGTACAGTTTCAGATTTCTAGGCATGGCAGGAGGAACCACGAGGAATCTTCAGTGTTAGCTCGACATACCGTATGATCTGGAGGACAAAACTAAACAGAGAGGCATGGCTGCATGAGGCCGAGGGATCGTCATATGTTCAGCATGAAAGCAAGCAATGGAGCAGCATTTGGCATATTCAAGTACCTTCAAAGCTCAGGATGTTTGTATGGAGGCTAGCTAGGCAGTCCATGCCTACAGGCGATTTGCTGATGCACCGCCATATGTCGACAGAGGATACATGTACTCTCTGCGGGGCGAGGGACACATGGAGACATGCGCTACTAACTTGTCCAATGTCCAGCAGTGTTTGGGCGTTGGCCCCTGAACACCTCGTGCAACATCTAGTTGATCGACAAGAGGAGAGCCCGAAGGATTGGCTTTTTGCTTTACATGAGATACTAAGCAAGGAAGATTTTGTGCGGCTTGTTGTCACCTCATGGGCAATCTGGGGAGCGAGAAGGAAAGCAATACATGAGGATATATTTCAGTCACCGTTATCAATTAACGGCTTCATCACGTGCTACTTGATCGAGCTGCAAGTTGTGAATAGAGTGTCATCGAAGCCGGTGGTAGCGAGGTGGGCCCCAAGACCTTCCGTTTGGCAGCCGCCGGTAGCGAACAACGTGAAAGTAAATGTTGATGTTGCGGCACCACAACACAGAAGATACGGAGCAGTGGGTGCGATATGCAGGAGCGCCGAAGGAGTGTTCTTCGGAGCTTCAGCCCTGGTTTTCGGATATGTCTCTGAACCGGAAACACTTGAAGCATTGGCTATTCGAGAAGCACTTGCTCTATTTGATGACTTATATCTGCGGAGGATCCATGTGGCATCCGAATGCAAAGTGGTGGTTGAAGACATTACGAAGGAAAATGCCTCTCGGTACGGAGCAATCATACATGAAATAATAGATCACTCGTCGTCTTTTGATTTTTGTAACTTTAGCCATGAATTTAGGAGCTCAAATTTTGAGGCTCGCAATTTAGCGAAGCATGCACTTTCTCGAGGGGTGGGCCGCCATGTTTGGTTAGGCCATTCCGGAGATCTTTATTTCGTCCCTGTAAACATTGTGACGACTTAATAAAGCTTCGCGAGATTGTCTGAAAAAAACATAACGAGGGTATTCCCTCAAAAAAGGAAAAGTGGTCTTCGTATAGACGAAACCCTAGCCTCAAGAAGAGCCCGGCTTTGAATTAACGAAGCCATCAATCGGCCAGGAATTACATCGGCCCCATACAACAGAAACGGAAAAGAGAAACAAAGAAACTGAAAACGGCAGATACAAGGTACTACAAAAACAACTTACAGGCACCACAACAGACAGCACAAGAGATCTACATGAGGACTAGCTAAATGTTGATGGAGCCCTTCAACGCGAATGAAGCACCAAAGCATGACAGCAAGCGAGCTTCAAGAGGGACACTACTAGAAAAAGGGCTGTTAGTGGCGCACCTATTTTGGCTATTAATGGCGCACTATAGGTGCGCCACTATTACCACACCACTAGTAACAAATACTAATGACGCACCTCTGATGCGCCATTAGTATTGCAAGTAGCAGTGGCGCACCTTGTAGTGCGCCATTACTATTACTACAGGTGCGCCACTGGTGACTTTTTTTTTTAATTTTTTTGTTTTTTTTCTGAATTTTGAAGGCGGGAAAATAGTAGTGGCGCACCGTCTAACCCCCACCGTGCGCCATTGCTATTTTCGAATTTTGAATTTGGATCTAGATCGCGATTTTTTGCCCTTTTTTTGCTCGTTTTTTTGCTCGTTTTTTTGCACGATATTTTTTCAAATTTTGTTCTCGTTTTTGGATCTTGTACGTTCTTTTGCCGGAGAGGAGTTCGCCGGAGAGGAGGGCCGAGCAGAGACCGTGAAGAAGAGAGGAGGGAGGAGGAGGAGGTCACCGGAGAGGAGCTCGCCTACATCGTCGGAGAGGAGGAGGAGGAGGTCACAGGAGAGGAGCTCGCCTACATCACCGGAGAGGAGGAGGAGGTCGCCGGAGAGGAGTTCACCGGAGAGGAGTTCACCGG